>NC_091176.1:12128806-12258806 GCF_040958095.1 Procambarus clarkii | reverse complement strand
CTACAATCCCTGCCTCCTACAATCCCAGTCTTCCACAATCTTGAGGAGGAAGGACGGTGCTTACCGAGTGCCCCTTAAGTGATAAGGTAAAGACTGTAGTGACCGCTCACACGTCTTGCATGGAAAGGAATCTTTAAACGTCAAAAACGTTTGTGCACTACATTGTCGGTCTATTGATTACATACAGTTTTTGTTCTTTTGTTTTGCAGAAGATGGAGTCAATGGAGTTAATCCTGTAAGTTTAAGGTTGATGGAGGTTTACATAGAGCCGCTGTTTGTTCTTGTTAAAGATTGGCTACCTGGAACAAAAAGTTGCAAGCAGCACGGGCTATGGTGAGCCCGTAGAGCCGCTGTGTCGCCCTGGTTGCCATCGACGGCTCCCAGGAGGATGATAAACGGGCCCCCTAATAACAACTATGTCATTGTGATTAATTAATTCACAGCAGTTGTAGAGTGTAACGTAACACGGCAGCTTGCATGTGTATTAGCCCCATACAGGGGGCTCTGTCACAGAGTGCCAGCCCGGGCCACGGCAATGTCACTCTTAGTGTCTCTGGGCCATAGAGACGGATTTCCCCCCACCGCCCTCTTCCCCTCCAACTGTGCCAATCAAACGAACGGCGCTAATGGATCCTGGCCCGTGTGGCGCCTCGCTATAGAGTCGAGGTTTGGGGCAGCGGGGTAGTGCCTCCCGCCGGCCTGGCGTAACAGCTGAGACGGGGCCCTGGTGGGGAGCTGAACGCGGCAGCAAGTAGTGATCCACGAGCCCTCCCCAGGGGCTCTCCTTCCCCCTGGGGTCCCTGGCTGCTGACAGCCACCCCGGGTGGCTGTCAGAAGCTACAGACCCCAGGGCTGTCAGCAGCTAGAGATCTTTTCCCCCTGTGGAGCTCGTCGACCTCCTCCCCCCCCCTCTGTGGTCTGATGACAAACGGAGGGCTCCTTTACCCCTGGAGTCTCTGGCGCCTGATAGCCACCCTGGGGTTCCCTTGGGTTGGACGGTAGAGCGACGGTCTCGCTTCATGCAGGTCGGCGTTCAATCCCCGACCGTCCAAGTGGTTCGACACCATTCCTTTTCCTCCCGTCCCAGCCTAAATCCTTATCCTGACCCCTTCCCCCCCCAACCCCCACAGTGCTATATAGTCTAAACGGCTTGGCGCTTTCCACTGATCATTCCCGTTCCTCTCCCCGGGGGGGGGGGGTCTGTGGCTCGTGACAGCCGACGGATGACAGAATGAGTTAGTTTACCCGAGAGGATACAACTACCGGGGTAGATGTGTAGGATACAACTACCGCGGTAGATGTGTAGGATACAACTACCGGGGTAGATGTGTAGGATACAACTACCGCGGTAGATGTGTAGGATACAACTACCGCGGTAGATGTGTAGGATACAACTACCGCGGTAGATGTGTAGGATACAACTACCGGGGTAGATGTGTAGGATACAACTACCGCGGTAGATGTGTAGGATACAACTACCGGGGTAGATGTGTAGGATACAACTACCGCGGTAGATGTGTAGGATACAACTACCGCGGTAGATGTGTAGGATACAACTACCGCGGTAGATGTGTAGGATACAACTACCGCGGTAGATGTGTAGGATACAACTACCGCGGTAGATGTGTAGGATACAACTACCGCGGTAGATGTGTAGGATACAACTACCGCGGTAGATGTGTAGGATACAACTACCGCGGTAGATGTGTAGACACTCGGTGGGGCCACCGTCGAGCGCCCTGTTGGAACACGATTATTTCCGTTCTGTATTTTTTCCGAAATCAATTACCCACGTAAGGCGAGGGTTAGGTAGGAAAGGTTTGCTTCTCTTACCATGACGCAAGGCTGGACCACGGCGCCAGGCTGGACCATGACGCAGGGCTGGACCATGACGCCAGGCTGGACCATGGCGCCAGGCTGGACCACGGCGCTAGGCTGGACCACGATGCCAGGCTGGACCACGGCGCCAGGCTGGACCACGACGCCAGGCTGGACCACGGCGCCAGGCTGGACCACGACGCCAGGCTGGACCACGGCGCCAGGCTGGACCATGGCGCCAGGCTGGACCATGGCGCCAGGGCATGGGTAACGCTCATCTGAGGGTTACAACTGTGAGATGATCATAGTGGTGACCGTGGGGGGGAGGCGGGGGGGGGGGGGTCGTCACTATCTCCGCCAGTTCAGCGATAATGCCTCCACACGAAAATTGAAGCATGATGTACTGCGTGTTTGGACGTTTTGTGGGAGAGAATTGATTGAGTTTGGCAAAGACCTCTCCCTCCTGACGCCGGCCACGGGGCCCTCCCTCCCGACGCCGGCCACGGGCCCCTCCCTCCCGACGCCGGCCACGGGCCCCTCCCTCCCGACGCCGGCCACGGGCCCCTCCCTCCCAACGCCGGCCACGGGGCCCTCCCTCCCGACGCCGGCCACGGGGCCCTCCCTCCTGACGCCGGCCACGGGGCCCTCCCTCCCGACGCCGGCCACGGGGCCCTCCCTCCTGACGCCGGCCACGGAGCCCTCCCTCCCGACGCCGGCCACGGGCCCTTCCCTCCTGACTCCGGCCACGGGGCCCTCCCTCCCGACGCCGGCCACGGGGCCCTCCCTCCTGACGCCGGCCACGGGGCCCTCCCTCCCGACGCCGGCCACGGGGCCCTCCCTCCCGACGCCGGCCACGGGGCCCTCCCTCCCGACGCCGGCCACGGGCCCCTTCCTCCCGACGCCGGCCACGGGCCCCTCCCTCCCGGCGCCGGCCACGGGGCCCTCCCTCCCGACGCCGGCCACGGGGCCCTCCCTCCTGACGCCGGCCACGGGGCCCTCCCTCCCGACGCCGGCCACGGGCCCCTTCCTCCCGACGCCGGCCACGGGCCCCTCCCTCCCGGCGCCGGCCACGGGGCCCTCCCTCCCGACGCCGGCCACGGGGCCCTCCCTCCTGACGCCGGCCACGGGGCCCTCCCTCCCGACGCCGGCCACGGGCCCTCCCTCCCGACGCCGGCCACGGGCCCCTTCCTCCCGACGCCGGCCACGGGCCCCTCCCTCCCGGCGCCGGCCACGGGCCCCTTCCTCCCGACGCCATCCACGGGCCCCTTCCTCCCGACCAGACCCTGCTAGGAAGGTAATATTATCGAGACGATCTATGGTATAATATGATATTTGGTGCACTGTTTTTATATGAACTTCTCTTCACTTTTTACTCTGTCTGAGGCTCGATTATGCTGTTGTGTTTTTTTGTGAGAAAGTCGCTATCTGCAGCCTTATTTCTGTTAGGCTTCGTTCCAGCCCGGCCGGCCTCGCTGAGGTGTTCCGATCCTCTCTGGCGCCAGGGAGACCAAATATTCAATGTGTACTCACCTATTTGTACTTGAGGGGGTTGAGCTCTGGCTCTTTGGTCCCGCCTCTCAACTCTCAATCCATTGGTGTACAGATTCCAGAGCCTACTGGGCTCTATCATATCTACACTTGAAACTGTGTATGGAGTCAGCCTCCACCACTTCACTTCCTAATGCATACCATCCGTTAACTACTCTGACACTGAAAAAGTTCCTTCTAACGTCTCTGTGGCTCATGTGGGTACTCAGTTTCCACCTGTGTCCCCTTGTTCGCGTCCCACCAGTGTTGAATAGTTCATCCTTGTTTACCCGGTCGATTCCTCTGAGGATTTTGTAGGTTGTGATCATGTCTCCCCTTACTCTTCTGTCTTCCAGTGTCGTAAGGTGCATTTCCCGCAGCCTTTCCTCGTAACTCATGCCTCTTAGTTCTGGGACTAGTCTAGTGGCATACCTTTGGACTTTTTCCAGCTTCGTCTTGTGCTTGACAAGGTACGGGCTCCATGCTGGGGCCGCATACTCTAGGATTGGTCTTACATATGTGGTGTACAAGATTCTGAATGATTCCTTACACAGGTTCCTGAACGCTGTTCTGATGTTAGCCAGCCTCGCATATGCCGCAGACGTAATTCTTTTTATGTGGGCTTCAGGAGACAGGTTTGGTGTGATATCAACTCCTAGATCTTGTGTGTGTGTGTGTGTGTGTGTGTGTGTGTGTGTGTGTAACCAGGAAATATCGTAAATTTCATCCAACTTATCTGTGAACAAATTTTCATGTCAGAGTTTACATGTTGCTTAAGGTAAAAAAAAAAAGATTGACTCGGTAAGGGCTGTCAAGCAGGGCGCCTGACAGCTGGGTGGACAGCGCTTCGGATTCGTAGTCAGGTTCCGGGTTCGATCCCTGGTGGAGGCGGAGACAAATGGGCAAAATGTTTCTTTCACCCTGATGCCCGTGTTACCTAGCAGTAAATAGGTACCTGGGAGTTAGACAGCTGCTACGGGCTGCTTCCCTGGAGGTGTGTAACAACAAGGAGGCCTGGTCGAGGACCAGGCCGCGAAATCATGATTTTGCCCGAAATCATCTCAAGATAACCTCAGGGTAACGTCACTCGTTATCGTCGCTGGCTCTGTATAGCAATTCAAAAGTAGGCGTGATGAACCTTATCTTCGCTAGTTAAGAGGCAGACCCAGGAGCTGACGTTCAACCCCCCGAAAACACAACTAGGTGAGTATGCACACTTTCATATGGCAACACGTAACTTCAGACTGTAAGACAGGACCCAGAAGCTAAGTCTTACCCCCTTGTAAGCACACACAGGTAGACACATACAGGTCCAAATACCCTCAAAAATACACAAGAATGTATTCATAATTCACATTTACATTCGATGCTGAAACCTGTGATTAAATTTTCATTTCTGTTTTCAAACTGCTGGCTCTCGTCAAATGTTTTTATTAATAGGATCAAGGGAAGGCATTAGTGGAGGTGATGGGCGACACAAAGAGCCATTATGATGGCCTGAGCACCAGCCTTTTGTGCTCCACCACCACCCATTAATCATAAGTCCGTCCTTTGATTAATTACCCAGGATCTTGTCTCAGCATCAGTATCATTTATCACCCTCCTCCTCCACCAGCACCCTCACTCTTCCCTTGGGTACCTCTAGAAGCTCCTAGTCTCCCTTTGGGTACCTCTAGGGGCACCTCATCTCCCCTTGGGTACCTTTAGGGCACCTAGTCTCCCCTTTGGTACCTGTTGTGCACCTCGCCCCCCCTCCCCCCCACCACAACACACACACACACACACACACACACACACACACACACACACACACACACACACAACCAAGATCTCCCGTTAACAACAAACAAGGATGCAGAAACATCGTACACAGACCCTTCGCTATAATACGGAGCACCTCCCTGGAAAAAGAGGAGTTTTTCCCGACTACAATAAAATGGCTCATGTGGTACCAATATAGAAGAATGTGGAGAGGCAAGAAATACAAATCTGCAGACCAGAAGCATTAGCAGCCTGCACGTTTCCAGACAAAGTAACCGAAGGTTGTGCCGGGAGCTGGAACAACCAACCTCTTCGGTGGAAGGGACCAAGAGCTGGAATTCACTCCCGTATACACCTGAAGATATGCCCCAATACTGTTAGCAAGGTCACACCTGAAGATATGCCCCAATACAGTTAGCAAGGTCACACCTGAAGATATGCCCCAATACAGTTAGCAAGGTCACACCTGAAGATATGCCCCAATACTGTTAGCAAGGTCACACCTGAAGATATGCCCCAATACAGTTAGCAAGGTCACACCTGAAGATATGCCCCAATACAGTTAGCAAGGTCACACCTGAAGATATGCCCCAATACTGTTAGCAAGGTCACACCTGAAGATATGCCCCAATACAGTTAGCAAGGTCACACCTGAAGATATGCCCCAATACTGTTAGCAAGGTCACACCTGAAGATATGCCCGCAATACTGTTAGCAAGGTCACACCTGAAGATATGCCCCAATACTGTTAGCAAGGTCACACCTGAAGATATGCCCCAATACTGTTAGCAAGGTCACACCTGAAGATATGCCCCAATACTGTTAGCAAGGTCACACCTGAAGATATGCCCGCAATACAGTTAGCAAGGTCACACCTGAAGATATGCCCCAATACTGTTAGCAAGGTCACACCTGAAGATATGCCCCAATACTGTTAGCAAGGTCACACCTGAAGATATGCCCCAATACTGTTAGCAAGGTCACACCTGAAGATATGCCCCAATACTGTTAGCAAGGTCACACCTGAAGATATGCCCGCAATACTGTTAGCAAGGTCACACCTGAAGATATGCCCCAATACAGTTAGCAAGGTCACACCTGAAGATATGCCCCAATACTGTTAGCAAGGTCACACCTGAAGATATGCCCCAATACTGTTAGCAAGGTCACACCTGAAGATATGCCCCAATACTGTTAGCAAGGTCACACCTGAAGATATGCCCGCAATACAGTTAGCAAGGTCACACCTGAAGATATGCCCCAATACTGTTAGCAAGGTCACACCTGAAGATATGCCCCAATACTGTTAGCAAGGTCACACCTGAAGATATGCCCCAATACAGTTAGCAAGGTCACACCTGAAGATATGCCCCAATACTGTTAGCAAGGTCACACCTGAAGATATGCCCGCAATACAGTTAGCAAGGTCACACCTGAAGATATGCCCCAATACTGTTAGCAAGGTCACACCTGAAGATATGCCCCAATACTGTTAGCAAGGTCACACCTGAAGATATGCCCCAATACTGTTAGCAAGGTCACACCTGAAGATATGCCCCAATACTGTTAGCAAGGTCACACCTGAAGATATGCCCCAATACTGTTAGCAAGGTCACACCTGAAGATATGCCCCAATACAGTTAGCAAGGTCACACCTGAAGATATGCCCCAATACTGTTAGCAAGGTCACACCTGAAGATATGCCCCAATACTGTTAGCAAGGTCACACCTGAAGATATGCCCCAATACTGTTAGCAAGGTCACACCTGAAGATATGCCCCAATACTGTTAGCAAGGTCACACCTGAAGATATGCCCCCATACTGTTAGCAAGGTCACACCTTAGAGACATCCCTGAATTTAAATTGAATATCAAAAGATTGTCATCGTCCGTTATAAAAGAACATTCTTCCTTTCATGTTTTTTTTGTTACTTTATGTTATGGTCTAGTTCTGTAGGTTTGATACCGGATTCGGGTCCGGTATTCAGTGACATCTTTCCAGGAAATGGTGAGTATGAGTACCGGTGTGTGTTGAGTATATGTGTGAGTGCTTTTGCTTCGTCGGCGAGTAGTAGTGTTTATTTGTCTTTGTCTGCACTTGAGAGTGTTGTAATTGTGAGCGTCTCCCCCTGAGGACATTGTGAGTAGGCGTGTCTCTCCACCTAGAGGGTGTTCGGTGTGGTCTCTCACCAGACAAGGGCCAACAAACACGCTGACTTGCCTCCCTCCATCCACCAGAATATCTCTGACTCAGCGATCGACTCATTCTTACATTATAAGAAACTTGAACCTCTTGAACCTTGAAACGCCTCGCCCGCTCAGCTTGTTGAAAACGTGTTTAAAATCAAATCTGATTTCTTTTTGTTAACACACTTCCATGTTGTTTCATGGGTTTGTCTTTATTATTAATTAGTGCCGTTTTAGAGAAACAAATGATAACAAATATCAACTAAGATAATCTAGCTATGACAGTAACAGTCATAAATTTAGTGAATTTTAATTTACTCATTTACCCTCCCTCAGGTAATTATCTATTAGATTTACATATATAAGAATCGAAATTGGTATTTTCTTCAGCTGGAGCGCCTCCGACGGCCGTAACACAGATGGCCTCCCTGGCTCCACCAGCTGGAGCGCCTCCGACGGCCGTAACACAGATGGCCTCCCTGGCTCCACCAGCTGGAGCGCCTCCGACGGCCGTAACACAAATGGCCTCCCTGGCTCCACCAGCTGGAGCGCCTCCGACGGCCGTAACACAGATGGCCTCCCTGGCTCCACCAGCTGGAGCGCCTCCGACGGCCGTAACACAAATGGCCTCCCTGGCTCCACCAGCTGGAGCGCCTCCGACGGCCGTAACACAGATGGCCTCCCTGGCTCCACCAGCTGGAGCGCCTCCGACGGCCGTAACACAAATGGCCTCCCTGGCTCCACCAGCTGGAGCGCCTCCGACGGCCGTAACATAGATGGCCTCCCTGGCTCCACCAGCTGGAGCGCCTCCGACGGCCGTAACAACACTGTTGCTTCTGGTGATAAACACTGCGGCTCAGGACGATCACTGTAAACAAGCTTTTATGGCGGGGGATCCGTGTAACCAGAATTATCGAGCATCTGATCAGCGGAGGCAAGATCGTATCGCGCCCTCTTGCTGGGCGCGAAAAAAAGAAAAAAAAGTGAAGAACAAATTACGCGCAGTGGGTCGGGTGTGTGTCACCGAGCGGGTGTGTGAGTGTTCCGGCGACACTCACACCCTGCTGCTGCTGCCTACACTCCTCGCTTACTTTTTTTATATCAATAATTGCTCATATAATGGCCGGATCTTTACGGAGCTACGCGTTATTTTTTCAAGTGGCCAAGGAACGCTCCTAGGTTTTAGCCAGAGACCAAACCTGCCCCTCTGTTCTAATTGGCTGGATTCCTTGAGGTTCATAAACCGCAGACCTGCGGCCGCGGGAACACAAGTCTAAACATTATAAGTTGTTAGATTAGAGTGCAGATGGTATAAGCCAGCACCCCCTGATGCGCCCCCCGGCTGCGCCACTCGCCCTCCCGAGGCGCGCCTCTGGCTCTGCAATTCGCCCCCCTCCGTGTGCTGCGCTATGAGCCAGGCGGGGCCACTCACGAAGCTGCTCTCCTCTTACTCTCGGAGAGTGCCCCCACTGCATCCACCTCACTTGATGTTCACCCCCACCCCTTCCTCCTCACTCAGGGCACACTCCATCGCATCCATCCCCACCACGGTCCAAGTTAGAGTGCCCCCCACCCGATGCACCACCGCCAGCGCTCGGGGGAAACTCTACAACCTTCCAGAAGAGCTTTTTGATGTCATGTAGAATTTTGAAATGCAAGATATTGTCCACAAGACACTGTTTCAGGTAAAATATCAGCTACCGTAGTTGTGGCTTAGGCTAGTTTTAAGTCCATGTGAAGTTTAGAATCATAATATAATTCGGGTAATCTATAAGCTCTATTACGGTCTAGAGAATTTGTTAAACAAGAATTGGTGACCTGGAATATACAAAAGTCATGGTGAATAATTCGGGGAAATTTAGGATATTAGTTTGTCTTGGAAAAGTATAGGATAACTGTCATTTCCTCTACTACACCACATTGGGAATATTGAAATCCACCTGACGCTGGAATCAGGAACTCTGGAGAGATTCCAGGCAGCATTCGGGCAGTTTTCCCCTCCCGTCCCTGCATAAACACCAGCCCAAATTTCATTAAATAATGAATAATCTTCAGGAACACTCGAAGTAAATATCGGCAAAACTCAAACAATCTCCAAGACAATTTCAAATCTTTTCGAAACAAATTGCAACGTAGTTTAGTGATGTTGTTTTAATTGACTAAACTACACTTGTCTCAAAACCCTCCAGGCTTGTTCCAGGTAAACTAACTATACAAATACAAGCGAGCCGCATTGGAGATTTTACTAAATGCATTTTAATACATCTCACTTAAACCCTAGTAAAGTGAGGGGGAAACATGTTTGCTCCAAAATAAAATGAATATAGTAAATGCAGCATTGAAATACTTATTAAATGTGGTAGTGGTGGTGGTTGAAATGGTGGCTGTAGTTATTGTTGTGGTGATAGTGGTGGTTGTAATGATGATGGTAGTAGTGGCAATAGCCGTTGTTGTGGTGGTGATGGCGGTGGTGATGGTGATGGCAGTGATTAGAATAATTCAATAACAGGAATCAAATCTGAAGGGATGAAGCTCTGTGACCCAAGAGACCTACAGGGCTCATTTCTAAGAGGTTTCAACGTACTTGTAGCCTTCAGGGTCGTTGGAGAACCCCATCGTGGAAACTGGTACTCCAGATCAGCAGTTCATCACCACTTCGGAAAACTAGAAATCAGTTTTAGCCAACATTAAGTATTCAGAGAAGAAAATATACATCCTTAAATATCATATTCTCAATATAATTAGTGTCTAGACTTCAAGTGACGCCCGCTGAATGCCCACTGAAGATGCTGCAACAAATCCTTACCACCTGTGACGGAGAATACCCACTACCCAGACAGTAGGATACCCAGGGCAAGGATACAGTATTGGGTGCTACCAACGAATCAAGAATACCCTCTACCAAGGCTGCAATAATACCTACGACCAATGACACAAAATTGCACAATGCCAAAAATTACAGAATTCCCACTGTCAATGACGCAAAAGCACCCACTGCACAAAGGGTAAATCTCCAAGAAAATAAATCCCGACAAAATGATGCTTCGTTGAGCAATGCTTTGGCCAATATTCACTTGTTTGCGATATGAATGACTATGGAGTGTTGATGATCCGGGAGAAAAACTCGCCGGACCACTACGTTCATTGTCCCTGGCGGCAAGTCTAGTAGAGAATCAACTTGAGAATGGTCCAGGACGAACCGAAACGTCGTCGTCCCTTCACCTTAAGGCGTCTATCTACAGGACGCCTTAATCCGCTTGACTATTACGACCGGACATAAGGAAGTGATAGCCGAAGCTATCACCGAAGCTAGATACCAGTTGCGTTGCTCCTGGCAGTATGGGTTCGAGTCACTTCTGGGGTGTGAGTTTTCAGTCATTATATATATATATATATATATATATATATATATATATATGGTTCGTGATATTATGCATATTAAAGCATTGGTTAGGTTAGGTTAGGTTAGGTGTTTAGGTCCTGTTGGCGATTATTTGTATTTGTAGTACGTGGGTGAAGCATTTACAACGTTGAGATTCGAACAGAGGTCGTCAGCGAAGCATTGTTCGAAAAATGTTCGAACGTCATCAGTTGTGAGTCGTGTGTAATTCGTTTTTCAATCATAAACGGGGGTTTGGCAGGTGCATGGAATGGGCTTTGGCCTTTGTTTATGAGGACGGGCTGACCTAGAGTGACCCCTGGAGAGAGTTCTGGGAGTTCTTTTGCTCCCCTAGGCCCGACCTCGGGCAAGGCTTGACTTGTGAGAGCGTAGTCCATTAGACTGTTGCTTGGAGCGAGCCGTAGGCTGATATATCCATTACAACCCGGTTAGTCCAACATTTATTTGCAGGAAACTGTAACATTTTTTCTTGAAGAAATCAACTTTTGTTCCGGTAGTATTTCTTATACTTGTTGGTAGGATATTGAACATCTTCGAACCCCTGATATGTTGATACCGTGTTCCCAGAGTGTGTCCACGGCACCTCTACTCTTCACTGGCTCTGTTCTGCATTTCCTCCCTCTCGTTCGCTCCAGTATGTTGTTATTTTTCTGTGCAAGTTTAGCACCCGGCCTTCCAGTATTTCCTATGTATATATTATATGATACCTCTTTCGCCTCCTAGTGAGAGTACATTTTGAGGGACTTTGAGACGGTCCCAATAATTTACGTGCTTTATAGTGTCTATGTGTGACGTGTGTGTGTGTCCTCTGTATTCCCTCCATTTCAGCAATCTCTACTTCTGTTGAGATAATTGTCTATTGTTCTCAGGCTGCTTCCAAACTGACCAAAATTGTAAAAGACCCCTTCCCCGAGTAGAGTTTTAAGGAATATATACACATTTGAGTGCAAGGAGTATAGCACATATCTCTGCTTGGACGGTGAAAGCCCAATTACTTACGCTGACCCCTTGTTCAAAGCAGGAACCATCACTGTCTCACAACGATGGCACTTCCTGATGAAGCGGAGGACTGCTCCAGGGAATAATTAATGTGTATAATTTGGGAGAGGGGACGCTCTATGACTGGAATATCAATACAGTTTAAGGCATCTCACCTGACTGAGTTTAAATTACGTTCTTGGGTTGAAAGGAGTGGCGGGAGAGGTTAGAAGGCGTCGTCTACGTCAGTCGAGGAGCTGCTCTTATGTTAAGATTGGAAATTTGGTGCATCTAATCTCAGTTTAACCTTCAGAAACCAATTCAGAGAAATGTTCTTTATTTGTGTAGGAAATTTAAAGAGGCCCCGTGTGTGGGGGGTAAGGGTGTGTTTGGAGAGGTCTTGTGGGGGGGGGTTAGGATGTGTTTGGAGAGGTCTTGTGTGGGGGGTAAGGGTGTGTTTGGAGAGGTCTTGTGTGGGGGGGGTAAGGGTGTGTTTGGAGAGGTCTTGTGTGGGGGTAAGGGTGTGTTTGGAGAGGTCTTGTGTGGGGGGTAAGGGTGTGTTTGGAGAGGTCTTGTGTGGGGGTAAGGGTGTGTTTGGAGAGGTCTTGTATTAGCTTAAGGGTCGGTGTTTTACGACAGTAAGGATGAGTTTCATGACATGGTGGAATATGCACATTAAGCAATTACTCTTTGTTATAAAGAATATATCGGAGTAAATACAAAAGTGTCCACACACTCCCGAACTTAACTTGGACACGGACCAAAATCAGTCGGAAGTCGATACAAAGATCTACAGACGTGTCATGACAGCTCGGAGCCCCAAGGGGACGAGGAAGACATAAGGTGGTGGGCCAAGAATATCCTCCTCCGGGGCTTAGTGAAAATATATTCATCGTAACATAAAGTCGGCAGATATTACCTTCCCCTCCCCCCCCCCCTGTCCCACCTCCTTCGTGATGAACCAAGGGTTGTGTGAGGTCACTGACACTGTCTTCCGTCCATCAGTCATGGTCCCAAGGCAAGACCAACTGTCTCAAGGTGCACCTTGCGCCCGTCTTCCGGTTTTTGTTTAATTTAATGATTGGAAATTTAATGAGATATATATATATATATATATATATATATATATATATATATATATATATATATATATATATATATATATATATATATATATATATATATATATATATGTTTCATTGAATATGACCGCATATTCTGTATTTATTATTTTCTGGTTTAGGGCTTCTATCCCTCTAACTATTTTCTTAGCATCAGGGCTTAATTGAAATTAAGCCCTGATGCTAAGAAAATAGTTAGAGGGATAGAAGCCCTAAACCAGAAAATAATAAATACAGAATATGCGGTCATATTCAATGAAACATGTTTGAAAGAAAACCTGCTGCCAGTATACACCAATATATATATATATATATATATATATATATATATATATATATATATATATATATATATATATATATATATATATATATATATATAATATATATAAGAAGGCTCGCCGTGTGCGATTAAGCAGTTTTGTCTTTTTTGTTGTTGTATCTTTGCGAGAATTTGTATAAGTATTAAGACAGTGATATATTTCAACCATTACATGTTTTTAACTTAATGTTGATCAAATTTTACTGAGTAATAACCGGTCTGTCTAGATTAGGTCGACTATTAATGATTTAATATTTAGGTAGGTTATTAGGTAGAGTATTAGGTTAGGATTGGCTCAAAAATATACTGTGTGAACATTGTGTTATATGCATCTGTGAATACACAAGACATTCAGTAATTATTGGTGGAAGTAAAGACTGAAGAACAGTGAACGTGTTGGCAAGTCTGCTGGAGATGAATGAGCATCAGATGACAACTTAGACAAAAATTATACGTGTCATTTTGCTCGCAGTTAAACATTGATTATAATTGCCTGCTTCAAGTTCCCTTCAGCCTGCAGGTTGTTATAACCAAGTGGGGTTGTAAGGGAGGCCCAGGCCGCTCTGGGCAAGCGTGTGAGGCAAGCAGTAGTTATACCCTGAGCTGTAACGACCGACCATGAGGAATTCAACGACCTATAATGCACGCACAAACATTTAGATGAAACCATTAGTGGGAAACAACATGGCAATTAGCAACCGCTGATGAGAATACTAATGAAGGGAATACAATAAAGTAATTAGCGAGGGGTAGGGAACAGTACGCGCTCAAACACCAGGAGCTTGTCATGTGTGTGTGTGTGTGTGTGTGTGTGTGTGTGTGTGTGTGTGTGTGTGTGTGTGTGTGTGTGTGTGTGTGTGTGTGTGTGTGTTGCGCAGGACTCAAGCTTGGGGGCCCCGCCTCCCTTTGAAGGGTCCTGTAGGTGTCTGACCCTCGACGCCCGTCTGTTTGTTTGTGAGCCATGGCGCCGTGTTCGTTAGCCGTAGCGGCGCGTATGTGTGTGCATTTCACTGTTGTTGTTATAGATTCAGCTACTCGGAACAAGCTCCAAGTAGCACGGGCTCAAGTTCAAGTTCAAGTATGTTTATTGAGATAAGCAATAAATACATCTCAAAGGGATAGAGTAGCTTAGGCTATTTCTACCCCCCAATAGCACGGGCTATGGTGAGCCCGTAACTTACCTGGCACAGGAGCGGGGCAAGTAGCACGGGCTATGGTGAGCCCGTAACTTACCTGGCACAGGAGCGGGGCAAGTAGCACGGGCTATGGTGAGCCCGTAACTTACCTGGCACAGGAGCGGGGCAAGTAGCACGGGCTATGGTGAGCCCGTAACATACCTGGCACAGGAGCGGGGCAAGTAGCACGGGCTATGGTGAGCCCGTAACATACCTGGCACAGGAGCGGGGCAAGTAGCACGGACTATGGTGAGCCCGTAACATACCTGGCACAGGAGCGGGGCAAGTAGCACGGGCTATGGTGAGCCCGTAGTGGACTTACCTGGCACAGGAGCGGTGCGTGATGTGCATTTCACTTTTCCGCGTGTATTGTGTGTGTGTGGTGGGGAGGGTGTGGGGTGTGGAGGGGGGGGGGAGGATCTATATTTGCAATCGCTGGCCAGAGTCGTCGGGAAGATTACCATTATGGTCTGGGGCCCGGGAGAGGGCGCCACCACACATCATCTGGGATAAAATTGCAGAAATTCGTCTTAGGTCAGAGAGCACCGAGGGTGGGGAGTCGGGGGGGGGGCTGTGCGGGTGTGTGGGGTGAATGTATTTGTATACACAAATGTTTGTATTCTCGTATGTTTATGTTAATGTGTGCACGTGTGAAATACGTGTACACGTGTATGTTAATGTACTCCCTTAGTTGTGCTTGCGGAGGTTGAGCTTTGGCTCTTTGGTCCCGCCTCTCAACTGTCAATCAACTGGTGTACAGATTCCTGAGCCTACTGGGCTCTGGAATCATATCTACATATGAAACTGTGTATGGAATCAGCCTCAACTACATTACTGCCTAATGCATTCCATTTGTTAACTACTCCCATACTGAAAAAATCTTTCTAACGTCCCTGTGGCTCATCTGGGTATTTAGTTCAAGTTTCCACCTGTGTCCCCTTGTTCGTGTCCCACCCGTGCTAAAGCGTTTGTCTTTTTCACCCTGTCAGTTTCCCAGAGAATTTTGTAAGTGGTTATCATGTCTCCCCTTACTCTTCTGTTTTCTAGGGACGTGAGGTTTAGCTCCCTTAGCCTTTCCTCGTAGCTCATACCTCTTAGTTCCGGGACTAGTCTGGTGGCATACATCTGAATCTTCTCTAACTTTGTCTTGTGTTTAATTATTTAATCTAGGTATGGAATCCAGGCTGGAGCTGCATATTCCAGGATTGGTCTGACATTAATGTGGAGGTATACAAGGTCCTGAACGATTCCTTACACAAGTTTCTAAAGGCAGTTCTTATGTTGGCCAACCTAGCATATGCCGCTGATACGCTATTTGTCATCAGCATATGTCGCTGATGATATTCTTTTGATGTGGGCCCCTGGGGACAGGTTCGGTGTGATATCAACCCCCAGATCTTTTTCTATTTGACTCTTGCAGGTTTTCACCTCCCAGATGGTACCTTGTGTTCAGCCTTCTGCTCCCTTCGCCTAATTTCATTACTTTACACTTTCCTGAATTGAACTTTAGTAGCCATTTTCTAGACCATTCTTCCAGTTTGTCCAGGTCATCCTGTAGTCTTCGTCTATCTTCATCTGTTTTGATTCTTCTCATAATTTTTGCATCATCAGCAAACTTTGAGAGGAATGAGTCTATACCCTCTGGAAGATCGTTTACATATGTCAGAAACAGGATTGGTCCAAGTACAGAGCCCTGTGGGACTCCGCTGGAGACATCTCGCCACTCACAGTTACTCGCTGTTTCCTGTTGCATAGATACTCCCTTATCCACTGGAGCACCTTACCTTTTACTCCTGCTTGTAGCTCCAACGTTTGTATCAGCCTTTTATGGGGTACTGTGTCAAAGGCTTTCTGACAGTCCAAGAAGATGCAGTCTGCCAACCCTTCTCTTTCTTGCCTAATTTTTGTTGCCTGGTCATAGAATTCTATTAAACCTGTGAGGCATGATTTACCATCTCTGAACCCATGTTGGTGGTGTTATTTTACAAAGTTATTTCCCTCTAGATACTCTACGAGCCTTTTTCTTCACGATCTTCTCCAGCACCTGCATGGTATACTAGTTAGGAATAATGTGTGTGTGTGTGTGAGAGTGTGTGTGTGTGTGTGTGTGTGTGTGTGTGTGTGTGTGTGTGTGTGTGTGTGTGTGTGTGTGTGTGTGCGCGCGCGCGCTGGGTCGAGCTGGCCTCCTGGCACTGCCTGCCAAACGTTCTTATATTAAGGCAACGTTTCATTTCTCACACTTTAATAATAAAATTTATATTTAACTGTTTGTATCGAGGTTCCTCGTCTTCCCATACACAAGTTCAATAACCATACATGTTCACACAACCCCTCTCTACACAACCATACACCACACACAAGCCCTCTCTACACAACCATACACCACACACAAGCCCTCTCTACACAACCATACACCACACACAACCCCTCTCTACACAACCATACACCACACACAAGCCCTCTCTACACAACCATACACCACACACAACCCCTCTCTACACAACCATACACCACACACAAGCCCTCTCTTCACAACCATACACCACACACAACCCCTCTCTACACAACCATACACCACACACAACCCCTCTCTACACAACCATACACCACACAACCATACACCACACACATCCATACACCACACACAACCATACACCACACAACCATACACCACACACAACCATACACCACACACAACCATACACCACACACAACCATACACCACACACAACCATACACCACACACAACCATACACCACACACAACCATACACCACACACAACCATACACCACACACAACCATACACCACACACAACCATACACCACACACAACCATACACCACACACAACCATACACCACACACAACCATACACCACACACAACCATACACCACACACAACCATACACCACACAACCATACACCACACACAACCATACACCACACACAACCATACACCACACAACCATACACCACACACAACCATACACCACACACAACCATACACCACACACAACCATACACCACACACAACCATACACCACACACAACCATACACCACACACAACCATACACCACACACAACCATACACCACACACAACCATACACCACACACAACCATACACCACACACAACCATACACCACACACAACCATACACCACACAACCATACACCACACACAACCATACACCACATACAACCATACACCACACACAACCATACACCACACACAACCATACATTACACACAACCATACACCACACACAACCATACACTACACAACCATACACCACACACAACCATACATGTCACCTCGCTATTCATCAGAATAATTCCTTCAGCAATAAGTCTTAAGATGACTGAGGGACAAGGCCCTTCGACACGCCTTCCCCTGGGAACGACCATATTGACCTGAATGACCCACGCAGTCACCGCAATTACTTCAACTCCGGTTCTTAGTTCAATTGTTCACCGATTCGACATGGCAATTGACTCTCCAATTAGTGCTTTGCTCACCAATTTATTCATGAAGTCTCCTGAGGGAGTTCCCAATACTGTGTAGTATTGATCATTCTGCAGCATTGTCCTATGAAATAGGATTGATCATTACTACACAGGTGTAGCATTGACCATTCCATGGCGCAGTCCTCATTACTGTGTAGTAGTGATGATTCCTTGGCACAGTTCATAATACTGTGTAACATGGTCATTCCTTACTGTGAAATGGCTTCCTTATGTTGACAATGTTCTGGCCTCACTCCATGCTGTTGCAACCTGAATCATGTTAGCAACACGCTCATTGCAGTCCACTGCACGGGAAAATGCACTAGAAATACAGAGAGATACCTCTACCTTTCCCAGACACTAACTGTGAAATTTAATACACACACACAAGTTCAAAGTCTACAGAAAAATCATTCTACAAAACCACCTCGTTCACATTGACTCTCTCCAGGAGACGATAATAGGAATAAAAGTGGTTTAATTTGTATTATGTTGGGAGATATTACTTCAGTTGACGAGGCCAGTTTGATATATTTTGGCCGTAAGTCCAGCTGGACAAAATAGAACGTAGCTGGTATGTGGTGATTTGTGTATGCCGTGTATTTCATTAACATATTTCATTGACATGTGAGTGTATTAATGCAGCTAGACTAGATTTATATGAAGGGTTATGCAGTTTGTGTCAAGAACAAGTTATGTGATAATAAAATTCCCCCATATCGCAGGATGGTTGGTCATACAGCAGCCCCGTCCTCTCCCGCGGTCACAACGTCACTAAACTGATGTACTAAATTGTCCGAACCTAACCTAACTGAAGAAGCACGAATAGAAAACGGGATATCACATCAATTTTGCGAGTCTCTATCATTTTAGTACATCAGTTTTGTTGTTGTTGTTGTTGTTACCTTAGTGGTTTTATACGTCAAAATGCGACGAACAGTTCTAGAGGCCGGGTTGCACATGGGGTCGCCTGCACTCTCCAACTTTGAGTGCAATATGGAGATATCCCCCAAGAACGCGAGAGTGGATAAACAGCTTACAAAGCTCGAGGTTGAGTCCAGTAACTCAACATTTAATATGGAAGTGTCAGACATAAATAGATCACAACGGGTTCTAGTGCTCTCCGGCACTTCGGTGACTGTAAGTTCTCTTCTATCAGACCTAAATATTGGCAACAGTGTGGGTATGTATGCAACAGTGTGGGTATGCGTGCAGCAGTGTGGGTATGCATGCAGCAGTGTGGGTATGCGTGCAGCAGTGTGGGTATGCATGCAGCAGTGTGGGTATGCGTGCAGCAGTGTGGGTATGCATGCAACAGTGTGGGTATGCGTGCAGCAGTGTGGGTATGCATGCAGCAGTGTGGGTATGCATGCAGCAGTGTGGGTATGCATGCAGCAGTGTGGGTATGCATGCAGCAGTACGGGTATGTATGCAGCAGTACGGGTATGTATGCAGCAGTGTGGGTATGTATGCAACAGTGTGGGTATGCATGCAGCAGTGTGGGTATGCGTGCAGCAGTGTGGGTATGCATGCAACAGTGTGGGTATGCGTGCAGCAGTGTGGGTATGCATGCAACAGTGTGGGTATGCATGCAGCAGTGTGGGTATGTATGCAGCAGTGTGGGTATGCATGCAGCAGTGTGGGTATGCATGCAGCAGTATTTTCACCCACAAAGTGGAAGTGGGGGAAGGGGGAAGATCTAATTCTAGCTCAAATTAATCTTTGTTGCATGTTAATTTGGCAGCAATGACGATGCTATCTTGAATTATATTTGTGAACGATGGTGTCCAAACAAAATATATTCAAAACCGTTTTCCTGTGCGAGCAGGTTATTTATGATTAATAAATGATCATTAATCATTACTACCACCCTCTTACTACCTCGTGAAGGATTTTCTCTTACAAGGTTCTCGCAGAAGTTTTCAAGTGGTTAAAGTACAGACGTTCTGTCGTGACACTAATCCTCTTGTAGATGTGATTTCTCAAATATGAGACGAGCGAGGAAACTATTTTAAGATGTTTGATCGTGTGCTGAAGAAGCCAGAATCCCCGTGGGAAAGAGGACCCTGGTCGTGACGTAGCTACTTGAGAGTGAGAGAGAGAGAGAGAGAGAGAGAGAGAGAGAGAGAGAGAGAGAGAGAGAGAGAGAAGTGTGTGTGTGTGTAAGACACAAGACAAGTTTATCTTTTGTCTTGTCTGACCCTTGCTAAGGTTCTGTCTCCCCATACCAAGGGGAGACAGGCCCGTAGCAAGTCTGGAAGGAAAGGGGAAACTGATTCTCTCGCTGTAAGAGTGTGAGGCCTCGGGAAATAACTAAATTTTCACACACCGACCTCAAACCTGTTGACGTGGCGTCCAGCGTGGCCACGTGTGTTGCCTCACTCAAGATTATACATCCATCATCTTGCTGGGACGCCACCAACGAACACGTCCCATGCATGCAGTTAGGGGATAAGACGTGCAAAGTGCATCTCGGTAAGCAAGTACAACTATGTAGCTAAGTATATCTAACCGAGCTTATATATTATATAATATATAATATATAAGCTTGGTTAGCTATATATATATATATATATATATATATATATATATATATATATATATATATATGTACATATATATATATATGTCGTACCTAATAGCCAGAACGCACTTCTCAGCCTACTATTCAAGGCCCGATTTGCCTAATAAGCCAAGTTTTCATGAATTAATGTTTTTTCGTCTACCTAACCTACCTAACCTAACCTAACCTAGCTTTTTTTGGCTACCTAACCTAACCTTACCTATAAATATAGGTTAGGTTAGGTTAGGTAGGGTTGGTTGAGTTCGGTCATATATCTACGTTAATTTTAACTCCAATAACAAAAAATTGACCTCATACATAGAGAAAAGGGTTGCTTTATCATTTCATAAGCAAAAAGTTAGAGTAAATATATTAATTCAGGAAAACTTGGCTTATTAGGCAAATCGGGCCTTGAATTGTAGACTGAGAAGTGAGTTCTGGCTACTAGGTACGACATATATATATATGTATGTATATATATATATATATATATATATATATATATATATATATATATATATATATATATATATATAATGTGTATATATATATATATATATATATATATATATATATGTATATATATATATATATATATATATATATATATATATGTGTGTATATATATATATATATATATATATATATATATATATATATATATATATATATATATATGTATATATATATATATATATATATATATATATATATATATATATATATATATATATATATAATGTACCTGGTAGCCAGAACGCACTTCTCGGCCTACTATGCAAGGCTCGATTTGCCTAATAGGCCGAGTGATTTTCTATATTTAAAAAAAAATCCAAATAGTTTATATGAATTATTATTATTATTTTATATTAAGACAATAATTTATTGACTTAGTTGTGTTAGTTTAGGTTTGGTTAAGATAGGTTAGGTTAGGTTAAGTAGGGTTGGTTAGGTTCGGTCATATATCTACGTTAATTTTAACTATAATAAAAAAAGATTGACCTCATACATAATGAAATGGGTAACTTTATCATTTCACAAGAAAAAAAAATAGAGAAAATATATTAATTCAGGAAAACTTGGCTTATTAGGCAAATCGGGCCTTGCATAGTAGGCCGATTACAACGTTCTGGCTACTAGGTACAACATACATATATATATTTATATATATATATATATATATATATATATATATATATATATAAATATATATATATATATATATATATATATATATATATATATATATATATATATATATATATATATATATATATTAGTATATTTTGGTAGCAGTCTTTCCTGTAGACATATATTATTAAATATGACCGAAAAAGTAAGATTAATAATTCTAACACGAATTTTCTCTATCTTTCTTACATTTCTTTTCACTGTTGATGGTAATTCAAAGATCAATTCTCCAAAATTCATTTTTATTTCTAGTCTGACGCGACACTTGAGCGCGTTTCGTAAAACTTATTACATTTTCAAAAACTTTAGTTTACAAACACACAACTGAAACTGAATAGAGCTTACACATCTTCGAGTTTATATCTACATTTGGGTGAGGTGGATGAGGTGAAAACGAACTTTCAACTATGGGTATTAAATGGGTATTAAATTCAAACACAAGACAGAACACGAAACAATGGGTATTGAATGGAAGTAATTGTAGAAAGCCTATTGGTCCATATTTCTTGATGCTTCTATATTGGAGCGGAGTCTTGAAGTGGGTAGAATATAGTTGTGCATTAATTGGCTGTTGATTGCTGGTGTTGACTTCTTGATGTGTAGTGCCTCGCAGACGTCAAGCCGCCTGCTATCGCTGTATCTATCGATGATTTCTGTGTTGTTTGCTAAGATTTCTCTGGTGATGGTTTGGTTGTGGGAAGAGATTATATGTTCCCATTGTTTCGTGTTCTGTCTTGTGTTTGAATTTAATACCCATTTAATACCCATTGTTGAAAGTTCGTTTTCACCTCATCCACCTCACCCAAATGTAGATATAAACTCGAAGATGTGCAAGCTCTATTCAGTTTCAGTTGTGTGTTTGTAAACTAAAGTTTTTGAAAATGTAATAAGTTTTACGAAACGCGCTCAAGTGTCGCGTCAGACTAGAAATAAAAATGAATTTTGGAGAATTGATCTTTGAATTACCATCAACAGTGAAAAGAAATGTAAGAAAGATAGAGAAAATTCGTGTTAGAATTATTAATCTTACTTTTTCGGTCATATTTAATAATATATATATATATATATATATATATATATATATATATATATATATATATATATATATATATATATATATATATATATATTTAATAATATATATATATATAAATATATATATATATATATATATATATATATATATATATATATATATATATATATATATATATATATATATATGCGTAAATCACGAAAATAAACACGTGATTAAAAATGTGACAGTGTCAGACCACGGAGGAAAATTGAAACAGGAATTTCCTGAAAGGAAATTCCTTTAAGGAAATTAAGGAAAATTTCTGTTAAGGAAATTAAGGAAATTCCTGTTTCAATTTTCCTCCGTGGTCTGACACTGTCATATATATATATATATATATATATATATATATATATATATATATATATATATATATATATATATAATATATATATGAGCCAATGGAGTTACGTAAGTAGTGTATTTATGTAACCAAGTGTATGTTGCATAGTCAAGTCATTGCAAGAACAGGGGGTGTCCACATTCCGAGGCTAAGCAACACTTAACCTATAATTTGTGAGCGTCCGTGGCTGCTCCGGCCTATATTTGTATATAAATATTGCAAGCCACAGCTTCTGAGTGCCTTGGTGCAGCATGTTGAACAAGTTCTCCAGAGCGGGGGAGTGCAGCTTGCAACATCTGTTGCTGCTGCAGCTCATGTTTGTCACCGTGTGATGATAATCTGAGAGGCATCCTGCACATACTCGCACATGTACACACATACTCACAGGTGTCACAAACACACACAAGCTATCATATGCACACTACATCATATGTGTGTATATGTATACATCATGTGTGTGTATATGTATACATCATGTGTGTGTATATGTATACATTATGTGTGTGTATATGTATACATCATATGTATGCTGTTGTATACATATGATGTATACATATGATGTATACAACAGTATACATATGATGTATACAACAGTATACATATGATGTATACAACAGTATACATATGATGTATACAACAGTATACATATGATGTATACAACAGTATACATATGATGTATACAACAGTATACATATAATGTATACAACAGTATACATATGATGTATACAACAGTATACATGAAGGACCAGATACATGGAGAGCTAAGCTGCTGGACGCGGCAACAAGAAACTTTCTAAGCCAACACATCAAGGAACCAACAAGAATGAGAGGGGAAGATGAACCAGCCATGCTTGATCTGATATTTACCCTAAATGAGTGGGATATGAGTGGGATACCCTAAATGAGTGGGAAGTTAGGTTGGAAGCACCCTTGGGAATGAGTGATCACAGTGTATTGATCTTTGAGTACCTGGTAGAGCTAGGATTTATCTCCCCTCGAAAAGAACTAGGAAACAAAAAGCTGGTATACCGAAAGGGAAATTATGAGGAGATGAGAGGTTTCCTAAGAGATATACCATGGGACACAGACCTCAGAGACAAGTCTGTACAGGGTATGATGGACTATGTCTCCCAAAAGTGTCAGGAGGCAGTAAACAGGTTCATCCCGGCCCAAAAGGAAAAATCCGAGAAGCAAAAGAAGAATCCATGGTATAATAGGGCATGTATGGAAGCAAAGGAACTGAACAAAAGGGCGTGGTGGAACTTCCAAAATAACAGAACACCAGAAAGCAGAGAGAGACCAGAGAACCAGGAATGAGTATGTTAGTGTGAGAAGAGAAGCAGAGAAAATTATGAAAAAGATATAGCAAGCAAAGCCAAGACCGAACCAAAGCTACTTCACAGTCACATCAGGAGAAAAACAACAGTGAAAGAACAGGTAATGAAACTTAGAACAGGCGAGGACAGGTATACAGAGAATGACAGAGAGGTGTGTGAAGAACTCATCAAGAGGTTCCAGGAGGTCTTCACAATAGAACAAGGTGAGATCACTGTGCTAGGAAAAGGGGGCAGTAAACCAGGCGGCCTTGGAAGGATTCGAAGTTACGAGAGATGAGGTCAAGAGACACCTGTTGAATCTGGATGTGAGAATAGCTGTTGGTCCAGACGGGCTCTCACCAGGGGTCTTGAGTGTGCAGAGGCACTTTGCTTGCCACTCTCCATAGTGTATAATAGGTCACTGGAGACGGGAGACCTACCAGAAATATGGAAGACGGCTAATGTGGTCCCAATATACAAAAAGGTAACAGACAAGAGGCACTGAACTACAGGCCAGTGTCCTTAACTTGTATACCATGCAAGGTGATGGAGAAGATCGTGAGAAAAAATCTAGTAAAACATGTGGAGAGAAGAGACTTCGTGACAACCCATCAACATGGGTTCAGGGAGGGTTAATCTTGCCTTACAGGCTTGATAGAGTTCTACGACCAGGTGACAAAGATTAAGCAAGAAAGAGAAGGCTGGGCGGACTGCATTTTCTTGGATTGTCGGAAAGCCTTTGACACAGTACCTCATAAGAGTCTAATGCATAAGTTGGAAAGACATGCAGGAGTGACTGGTAAGGTGCTCCAGTGGATAAGGGGGTACCTAAGCAATAGGAAACAGAGATACAGCGAAGGGTGAGACCTCAGATTGGCATGAAGTCACCAGTGGAGTCCCAAAGAGCTCTCTACTCGGTTCTATCCTGTTTCTGATATACGTAAATGATCTCCCGGAGGGTATAAACTCATTCCTCTCAATGTTTGCAGACGATGTCAAAATTATGAGAAGGATTAAGACAGAGGAGGACTGCTTGAGGCTTGAAGAAAACCTAGACAAACTGAAGGAATGGTTGATCTCCCGGAGGGTATAAACTCATTCCTCTCAATGTTTGCAGACGATGTCAAAATTATGAGAAGGATTAAGACAGAGGAGGACTGCTTGAGGCTTGAAGGAAACCTAGACAAACTGAAGGAATGGTTGTTAGAGTTTAACCCAAGCAAATGTAATGTCATGAAGATAGGTGTAGGGAGCAGGAGACCAGATACAGGGTATCATTTGGGAGATGAAATAATTCAAGAGTCAGAGAGAAAGACTTGGGGTTTATATCATACCAGACCTGTCCCCTGAAGCCCATATCAAGAGAGTAACATCAGCGGCATATGCCAGGTTGGCCAATATTAGAACGGCCATTAGAAACTTGTGTAGGGAATCTTCAGAACTTTGTATACCACATATGTCAGACCAATCTTGGAGTATGCAGCTCCAGTATGAAGTCTATATCTAGTCAAGCATATGACTAAACTGGAAAAGGTTCAAAGGTTTGCCTCCAGACTAGTACCCGAACTGAGAGGTATGAGCTACGAGGAGAGACTTCGGGAATTAAACCTCACGTCACTGGAAGACAGAAATTAGGAGGGACATGATCACCGCATACAAGATTCTCAAAGGAATTGATAGGGTAGATAAAGACAGGCTATTTAACACAAGGGGCACACGCACTAGGGGACACAGGTGGAAACTGAGTGCCCAAATGAGCCACAGAGATATTAGAACTTTTTTAGCGTCAGAGTAATTGACAAATGGAATGCATTAGGCAGCGATGTGGTGGAGGCTGACTCCATACACAGTTTCAAATGTAGATATAAAAGAGCCCAGTAGGCTCAGGAACCTGTACATCAGTTGAATGACAGTTGAGAGGCGGGACCAAAGAGCATGAGCTCAACCTCCGCAAGCACAACTAGGTAAGTACAACTAGGTAAGCACTCACACACACACACACACACACACACACACACACACACACACACACACACACACACACACACACACACACACACACACACACACACACACAGTATACACATTATTCAAGGTCATGACCTCCTTCTCAAGTCGTAAGTCTCGTGGCGCAGTTGTGACACAGACCACGTCTCCGAACTGTCCGTGCCACAAGAGCCAGCGGGCGCGACACAGGCGAGCGTCTCCTCAATACACTCTCCTATAAACGACTGTACTGCGTTTCTACAGTTTGAAGGCGCCGCGGCTCCATGCCTTCGTCTCCCCGACCATGCTGCCAGTCCGTGCCTGGCGTCCACAGTCACCAGTTGGCACCCCCATCCCTGGAAACTGTTTTGACCGTCATCTTGGGGACTTTTTTCCTAAGGGATGGCCCCTCGACGGGTGCTGAAGGCAGTCTGCTCGCTCTCTACTCAAATTACGAATTTGCAAGATCAAATCAACGTTTGATTTGATCTTTTAGAACAGAATATCGTTGCTATTAAACGTGATTGCCGGATTGTTATGCAAATTTATTCATCATAGGCAAAAAGAACTTGATAATAAATTAAAACACAATCCCCCATAACAAAAAAAAAATATTCACGTCTGCAATACTAATCAATTTTGCTTTACATTTCAAATCAAGTTAGACAACCACAAATGGCATCCTTCACGAGCCATCTATCACTCTTCCCCTCCCTCTATCCACGGGCCATTTTTCCAGTGGCCTTGCATTGGGCGCCTCTCTACGTGGCGGGATTGTTAGTCAATCTGCTCACCCCCGTGGCGTTATCAAATTGCCAAGTTCCGCTAGTACGCTCGATATTTATGGCTTTAATACGGTAGCCCAACAGGTTTATAATCGAGGAACAGGAGTCGGCAACAGCGCCAGCTGAAGAAAACAAATGAGCATCTGAGGCCAGGATAAACAAGTAAGCATCGGTAGCTTATATAAATAAAACATTCTGAGGGGGGGGGGGAAGGTTTTTAATAAAAAAAACAAAGCGTTTGTGTGTCTCGACGTTGAAAGTTTGAGATTTATTGTAAAAATGGTAATGACCTTTGTTCTAAAGTTTATACCTGTAATCACTTTCTGACCGTCGGTGTTGCCTTACAATCACCAAATTACATTCTCCTCACAAGGGTTCCTTACCTGAACTCCCTTAGTATGCTCCACGACAGATTGCTTTAGCCAGGTTACAATCGGATAATTGGCTCGGGCATTTTGATAGTGGCTACATGTGTCTCTGCTCCCGCCCATTAATCCGGACACATCTTTATTATGGTGAGTGACACAGCGCTCCACTAAGGGGCGGCTCGCTCAAATGTTTCTCATTCACTGGTGAGCTCCAGTGACCGTCGGTTCGCCTCCCGGCTTCTGGTCGTTATGAAATAAACGAAATGACCCCAGATATGTGTGTGTGTGTGTGCAGCTGTACTCGCCTAGATGTGCTGAGTGTGTGTGTGTATGTGTGGGGTGTGTGTGTGTATGTGTGTGTGTGTGTGTGTGGTGGGGTGTGTACTCACCTATATGTACTCACCTATATGTGCTTGCAGGATCCCGCCTTTCTAGCTATCGGTTGTTTACAGCAATGACTCCTGTCCCATTTCCCTATCATACCTAGTTTTAAAAGTATGAATAGTATTTGCTTCCACAACCTGTTCCCCAAGTGCATTCCATTTTTCTACTACTCTCACGCTAAAAGAAAACTTCCTAACATCTCTGTGACTCATCTGAGTTTCCAGTTTCCACCCATGTCCCCTCGTTCTGTTATTATTACGTGTGAACATTTCATCTATTTCCACTTTGTCAATTCCCCTGAGTATTTTATATGTCCCTATCATATCTCCTCTCTCCCTTCTTTTCTCTAGTGTCGTAAGGTTCAGTTCCTTCAGCCGCTCTTCATATCCCATCCCTCGTAGCTCTGGGACAAGCCTCGTCGCAAACCTCTGAACCTTCTCCAGTTTCTTTATGTGTTTCTTCAGGTGGGGGCTCCATGATGGCGCGGCATACTCTAAGACGGGTCTCACGTAGGCAGTGTAAAGCGCCCTAAAAGCTTCCTCATTTAGGTTTCTGAATGAAGTTCTAATTTTCGCCAGTGTAGAGTACGCTGCTGTCGTTATCCTATTTATATGTGCCTCAGGAGTTAGATTAGGTGTCACATCCACTCACAGGTCTCTTTCTCGAATCGTTACAGGTAGGCTGTTCCCCTTCATTGTGTACTGTCCCTTTGGTCTCCTGTCACCTGATCCCATTTCCATAACTTTACATTTACTGGTGTTAAACTCCAGTAGCCATTTCCCTGACCATCTCTGCAGCCTGTTTAAGTCCTCTTGGAGGATCCTACAATCCTCGTCTGTCACAACTCTTCTCATTAATTTTGCGTCATCTGCAAACATTGTGTGTGTGTGTGTGTGTGTGTGTGTGTGTGTGTGTGTGTGTGTGTGTGTGTGTGTGTGTGTGTGTGTGTGTTTGTGTTTAGTGTGTGTGTGTGTACTCACCTAGTTGTACTCACCTAGTTGTGTTTGCGGGGGTTGAGCTCTGGCTCTTTGGTCCCGCCTCTCAACCGTCAATCAACAAGTGTACAGATTCCTGAGCCTATCGGGCTCTGTCATATCTACACTTGAAACTGTGTATGGAGTCAGCCTCCACCACATCACCCCCTATGTGTGACTGTGTGTGTGTGTATGTGTGTGTGTTTGTATCCTATGAAAGACCTAGTCTTGTCTATGTAGCCCTGGGGAACCCGGCCTTCCTTCAGAATTTAGAAACGATCCAATTATATCTAACCAAATTCGTTACAGAGTTATGAAGAAAAAACATTACCACAATGTAGGAAAGAAGCTGAAAGGTAGACATGATAGCGACATGCAAGATCCTATGGGCAATGTATACAATGGGAAAAATAAGCAGTGTTTAAAATAAAAAAAATGTAGATTGACATGACATGGATGGAAACTGGAAGCATAAATGAGTTACAGAGGCATCTATAAGAACACTTTCAGTGATGGAGTTGCAGCCAGATGAATGATCATGAAGGCGATGGTTTTGAGACAAATCCTAAAGGTAATTTAACAAAAAACACACGATGAGTTATGAAATGAGTTATTGCCCTAAACAACTCAGGGTTGTTCAGCTCAGGTGTCGAATCTCGAGCCTGCAAGCACATTTAGGCGAGCAGATCTAGGAAAGTACACACACACACACACACACACACACACACACACACACACACACACACACACACCACCACCACCACCACCACCACCACCACCACCACCACCACCACTACTGACCGGGGTGTCAGCAAGGCAGACAGCCCACCTGCTTTCATACCTCTCACTGTATTTCCCACTTCTATACTTCCCTTCACCTATGCCTCTCCTTCCTCTTTACTCCCCCCCCCACCCTATACCTCCACTACCAGCTCCACTCTCACAGTGTGACCACTCTTGACACCCTCCGCCCCCCCCCTCTCCCTCTTGGGTGACTGTCTCTCCATCGCTTCCACCTCATTCCCTCCCACAATTATTCTCCCCCCTCCCTTGTCTCCTCATGTCTGCATTCTCTGTCATCGTCCTCTTCCTCAGCTTCCTTGTCTCCTTTCCACTCAGCCATCTGATTGTCATCTCCTACAGTACACTATCCTATTCTCCCTCTTATATCCTGCCTCCTAAATATCCTTCCTCCATTTATCCTCCATTTTTCAATCCATCCTCCTCATTGCCACTTCTTCCTTCTCATATTTATCTTTGTTCTTCTCCTCTGCTCTCTCACTTAATCTGCCTTTTTAAATCCCTCCTTTCTCCTTCTCATTCCTCCCCCTCTATCGTTGGCCAACCTGTCAAGGAGCGCAATGGGCAATTCAATAAAGCAACCACGAGAAACCGCAAGATCTGATATACTGATGCTGATGGCATCCCTAACAAAGTGAATGAACTTTAATAAATGGCCTGTGAGACAGACCTTCATGTTATAACTATGGATGAGGCCAAAATTACTCAGCTAATTACTTAAACGGTATACCTCAGGGGGTTACCAGCTGAAAAGGAAAGAAAGAAAATAGAAATGGAGGCAAAGAAACGCTTGTTCAATGGGGAGTGGACTTTTGAGAAAGTTTTTTAAGGACAGGTGGAATGAGAGTGGAAACTATTGTTTATAAGCCAGAGACGAACACCAGGAAGCTCAGACAAGAACAATAAGAGCGGCAGAGTTGTAATATACATTAAACGATGGGCAGCAGCAAGTGCTTACAAACTGAGAACAAACATTATAATCGTGGGACATTTCAATAACAGGAAAACGAGAACAAAAAACAGTTGTAACAGTGAAATAGAAAATATACTAGAACGAACATATGAGAACTAGAAAAAAAGCCCAAGCTCTTAGAATACCTCTTTAAATCTGCTACACTATTTCACTAGAGAGTGAATTACCAAACAGTTAGAGGACTGCTTCAGTACCTATATATAAGAAGGAACACAGTTGGCATTAAAGCACAGATCCTTATCACTGACATGTATGCCTATAAGATTTAAGAAATTAATCACGAGAATAACGGGGGCTTCAACATTAATTCACAAAAGAAAAATCTTATCTAAAAATAAAATCCACTGTCAAGATATCAATGATATCTATATCAAATCAATGATCATCCAGTAGATATAAGGTTGACTGACTACATCTTCCTGCACTACCAGAGAGCATTTCACATTGTTCAACGAGGGAAACTTCTATGCAAACTTTGGAAACAAACTGGAGTAGCAGAAGCATGTTGAACTTTGTGCTAGCATACCAGTCCAAAAGAATGAAATGAGAGGCAGGGAGATTAGAGAGATCAGAATGGAGGGAAGAGGGAAGTGCCACAGGGCTCAGTTTTTGACACGGTCGGTTTACATAATTGACAAAACTGATTCCTCCGTGTCAGTGTTTGCTTCCATTGCAAAATGTATAACATGAATCAGAACTGATGACGATTGCGGAATGCTCCATTTGGATCTAGACAAATGAAAAAAAAATGGTTTGAGAAATGGCTATTTGACTTTAATCCAGGTAAATGTAAGGTGATGATATTTTGGATAGGGGCGAGGGGTAAGCCACAGGTATAGTATACCTGTGTATACTATACACAGGTATACTATAATATACAATATATACTATACACAGGTATATTATACCTGTGGTATAATATACCATACCACAGGTATAGTATATGATGATGCAAGAGAAATTAACAGGACCTCTAAACAAGGAAGTTTTAAAAACGTTCTACACCACCTATATCAGACCATCACTAGAATATGCAGCCCCAGAGTGAACTTACCACATAAAAATAAACAAATAACTAAGGTAAAGAAAGACCAAAAGTTTCCAACAAGACTGGTCCCAGAACTTGGAGGACTGAGCTACGAGGAAAGGCTGAGGGAACTAGAGCTCACCACACTAGTAAAAAAAAGAAACATGATTACGACATATAAGATTCTTAAGAGGCCTTTAGTAAGTTGACACTTTCATTTAAATTCCACTTAAATAAGAAAATAGCTCGGCCAGTATAACTAAATAGCACTTTAATGGGACATAAGGACGGAGCCCAGGTGCGCTGATATTCACTTGAATCAAGGTCTACGGGTTCACCATAGCCTGTGCTACTTGGAACTCATTGTTCCAAGTAGCGAAGCTTTAACAACAACATTATTCACTTGAACCATCGCGAAATGAACGTCGGCAATTTTAGCAAAGACATGAGGTAACGGATGTGGCGTAGTGGACATGGCGTAGTGGACATGGCGTAGTGGACATGGCGTACTGGACATGGCGTAGTGGACATGAGGTAGTGGACATGGCGTAGTGGATATGGCGTAGTGGACATGGCGTAGTGGACATGGCGTAGTGGACATGAGGTAGTGGACATGGTGTAGTGGACATGGCGTAGTGGACATGGCGTAGTGGACATGGCGTAGTGGACATGGCGTAGTGGACATGAGGTAGTGGACATGGCGTAGTAGACATGGCGTAGTGGACATGGCGTAGTGGACATGGTGTAGTAGACATGGCGTAGTAGACATGGCGTAGTGGATATGGCGTAGTGGACATGGCGTAGTAGACATGGCGTAGTGGACATGGCGTAGTGGACATGGCGTAGTAGACATGGCGTAGTGGACATGGTGTAGTGGACATGGCGTAGTGGACATGGCGTAGTGGACATGGCGTAGTAGACATGGCGTAGTGGACATGGCGTAGTGGACATGGTGTAGTGGACATGGTGTAGTGGACATAGTGTAGTGGACATAGTGTAGTGGACATGGCGTAGTGGACATGGCGTAGTGGACATGGTGTAGTGGACATGGTGTAGTGGACATAGTGTAGTGGACATGGCGTAGTGGACATGGCGTAGTGGACATGGCGTAGTGGACATGGTGTAGTGGACATGGTGTAGTGGACATAGTGTAGTGGACATGGCGTAGTGGACATGGCGTAGTGGACATGGCGTAGTGGACATGGTGTAATGGACATGGCGTAGTACGAGAAAATATAAGTGGAAACTAGAACCCTAAGCCATCGGTACGTAGAAAAATAGTTTAGTGTAAGAGCGACTGAAATATAGGGCCCATGAGCTGATTCTCGCTCGACAAGCACGTATAGGTGAGTGAGCACGCACGCACGCACGCACGCACGCACGCACGCACGCACACGCACACACACACACACACACACACACACACACACACACACACACACACACACACACACAGTGTGTGTGTTTGACTGGGAGAACAAGGAACCGCATGGAGGCGAGGATACGTGGAGAGCCAAACTATTGGAGGTGGTGACAAGCAACTTTTTAACGCAGCATGTCGGAGAACCCACAAGGATGAGAGGCAATGACGAACCAGCGAGACTCGACCTAGTCTTCACTCTGAACGACTCCGACATAAGAGAAATCGGTTTTGAGGACCCAGTAGGAATGAGCGACCACAGTGTACTGGTGTTTGAGTACTTGATTGAAGAAGGGTTATTGAACTCGAGGAGGGATACCGAAACCAAAAGGTTAGCATACCGAAAGGGAAACTATGAGGGGATAAGAAAATTCCTAACAGATATAGCATGGGAAACAGAGCTCAGGGGAAAGACGGCCCAAGATATGATGGATTACATCACGCAGAAGTGCAAGGACGCAGCAAACAAGTTTGTCCCAGTCCAAAAGGAAAACGGAGAAATGAAGATGAGAAACCCATGGTTTAATCAAAGATGTAGGCTAGCTAAGCAGCAAAGTAAAAGGGCATGGAGAAACTATAGGAATAACAGGACACTGGAGAGCAGAGAAAGATACCAGAATGCCAGGAATGAATATGTCAGGATGAGAAGAGAGGCAGAAAGACAATACGAAAATGACATCGCAAGCAAGGCAAAGACTCAGCCTAAATTGTTGCATAGCCACATTAGGAGAAAAACAACAGTAAAGGAACAGGTTATGAGATTAAGGATAGGGGCGGAAGGATTCACTACAAATGACAAGGAAGTGTGTGAGGAATTGAATAAGAAATTCCAGGAGGTCTTCACCTTAGAACAAGGAGAAATTCCAGAGGTAAGTGAGGGAATAGCTAACCAGGAACCACTGGAAGAGTTTGAGATTACCAGTGGGGAAGTAAGGAAGTGTTTACTAGAGTTGGACGTGACGAAGGCTATAGGCCCAGATGGAATCTCCCCTTGGGTTCTAAAGGAAGGAGCAAGAGAACTGAGCCTACCACTCTCCATAGTGTATAACAAATCACTGGCAACAGGGGAACTGCCAGATACTTGGAAAGCAGCTAACGTAGTCCCGATATACAAGAAAGGGGATAGACAGGAGGCACTGAACTACAGGCCAGTGTCCCTAACCTGCATACCATGCAAGCTGATGGAGAAGATTGTGCGAAAAAAACTAGTGGAGCATCTGGAGCGAAGGAACTTTGTAACACAGCATCAACATGGGTTCAGGGATGGCAGGTCCTGCCTCACAGGGTTACTTGAATTCTACGACCAGGCAACAAAAATAAGGCAAGAAAGAGAAGGGTGGGCAGACTGCATATTTTTGGATTGTCAGAAAGCCTTTGATACAGTGCCCCACAAGAGGCTAGTGCGAAAGTTGGAGATGCAGGCTGGAGTGAGAGGGAAGGTACTCCGGTGGATAGAGGAATACCTAAGCAACAGGAGACAACGAGTCTGTGTGAGGGGTGAGGTCTCAGATTGGCGAGACGTCACAAGTGGAGTCCCGCAGGGGTCAGTCCTTGGACCTATACTGTTTCTGGTATATGTAAATGATCTCCCAGAGGGTATAGATTCGTTCCTCTCAATGTTTGCCGACGATGCAAAAATTATGAGGAGGATTGAAACAGAGGATGATAGTAGGAGGCTACAAGATGACCTGGATAGACTGAGTGAATGGTCCAACAAATGGCTGTTGAAGTTCAACCCGAGTAAATGCAAAGTAATGAAACTAGGCAGTGGAAACAGGAGGCCAGGCACAGGATACAGAATAGGAGATGAAGTACTTAATGAAACAGACAGAGAGAAAGATCTAGGAGTTGATATCACACCAAACCTGTCTCCTGAAGCCCACATAAAGAGAATAACGTCTGCGGCATATGCGAGGCTGGCTAACATCAGAACGGCGTTCAGGAACCTGTGTAAGGAATCATTCAGAATCTTGTACACCACATATGTAAGACCAATCCTGGAGTATGCGGCCCCAGCATGGAGCCCGTACCTTGTCAAGCACAAGACGAAGCTGGAAAAAGTCCAAAGGTATGCTACTAGACTAGTCCCAGAACTAAGAGGCATGAGTTATGAGGAAAGGCTGCGGGAAATGCACCTCACGACACTGGAAGACAGAAGAGTAAGGGGGGACATGATCACAACCTACAAAATCCTCAGGGGTATCGACCGGGTAAACAAGGACGAACTTTTCAACACTGGTGGGACGCGAACAAGGGGACACAGGTGGAAGCTGAGTACCCAAATGAGCCACAGAGACGTTAGAAAGAACTTTTTCAGTGTCAGAGTAGTTAGCAAATGGAATGCATTAGGAAGTGATGTGGTGGAGGCTGACTCCATTCACAGTTTCAAATGTAGATATGATAGAGCCCAATAGGCTCAGGAATCTGTACACCAGTTGATTGACGGTTGAGAGGCGGGACCAAAGAGCCACAGCTCAACCCCCGCAAGCACAATTAGGTAAGTACAATTAGGTAAGTACACACTTACTTTTGAGGGAGCCGGCCGGCCGAGCGGACAGGACGCTGTACACGTGATCCTGTGGTCCCGGGTTCGATCCCGGGCGCCGGGAGAAACGATGGGCAGAGTTTCTTTCACCCTATGCCCCTGTTACCTAGCAGTAAATAGGTACTTGGGAGTTAGTCAGCTGTCACGGGCTGCTTCCTTGGGTGTGTTAGTGTGTGTGGCGTGGAAAAAAAATAGTAGTAGTAGTAGAAACAGTTGATTGACAGTTGAGAGGCGGGCCGAAAGAGCAGAGCTTAACCACCGCAAGCACAACTAGGTGAATGCAACTAGGTGAATACACACACGCAGGCGGGAGTAAGTGGAAAGACCCTAACATGAGTAAGGAACAATGAGTAAGAGTAATGAGTAAGAACTACCTAACAGGAAGGAGCCAGAGAGTTACGGTAAGGGGCGAGAAGTCGGTCTGGTGAACAGTAACGAATGGAGTACTTCAAGGAACGGAGCTGGGACCAATTCTATTTCTAATATACATTAATGACATGTTTCAGGAGTAGAATCCTACATATCGATGTTCGCGGATGACACAAAGTTGATGAGAAGAGTTGTGACAGATGAGGATTGTAGGATCCTCCATGAGGACTTGAACAGGTTGCAGACATGGTCAGAGAAATGGCTACTGGAGTTCAACACGAGCAAATATAAATTTATAGAAATGGAATTAGATGACAGGAGACCAAAGGGACAGTACACAATGAAGGGGAACTGCCTACCTGTGACGACTCAAGAAAGAGACCTGGACGTGGACGTAACACCTAATTTAACTCCTGAGGCACATGTAAATAAGATAACGACAGCAGCGTACTCTACACTGGCAAAAGTTAGAACATCATTCAGAAACCTAAGTAAGGAGGCATTTAGGGCGCTTTACACTGCCTACGTGAGGCCAGTCTTAGAGTATGCCGCCTCATCATGGAGTCCCCACCTGAAGAAACACATAAGGAAACTGGAAAAGGTTCAGAAGTTTGTAACAAGACTCGTTCCAGCGTTACATACCATACGTTACATACTTCATACCCCATCCCTCCAGCGAGGGATGAGGTATGAAGAGCGCCTGAGCCTTACGACACTAGAAAAAAAGAAGGGAGAGGAAGGATATGATAGGACCATATAAAATACTTATTGGGATTATCAGAGTGGAAATAGATGAAATGTTAACACGGAATAGTAACAGAACGAGGGGACATGGGTGGAAGCTGGAAACTCAGATGAGTCACAGAGATGTTATGAAGTTTTCCTTTAGCGTGAGAGTAGTGGGAAAATGGAATGCACTTAAGGAACAGGTTGTGGAAGCAAATATTATTCATAATTTTTAAACTAGATATGATATGAGTATTATGATAGAGGAAATGGGACCGGAGTCATTGCTGTAAACAACCGATGGCTCGAAAGGCGGGATCCAAGAGTCAATGCTCGATTCTGCAGGCACAAATAGGCGAGTACAAATAGGTGAGTACACACACACGCACACACCCAAGAAGAAGACAGAGACTATAGGACGACCTGGACAAACTGGTGGAATGGTCTAGAAAATGGCTACTAATGTTTAACTCAGGAAAGTGTAACGTAATGAAATTAGGCGAAGGGAGCTGGAGGCTGAACACAAGATACCGTCTGGGAGGGGAAATCCTGCAAGAGTCAAATAGAGAGAAAGATCTGGGGGTTGATATCACACCGAACCTGTCCTCAGAGGCCCACATCAAAAGGATATCATCAGCGGCATATGCTAGATTGGCCAACATAAGAACTGCCTTTAGAAACTTGTGTAAGGAATCATTCAGACCCTTGTCTGAATGATTCAGAATCACTTACGTCAGACCAATCCTGGAGTATGCAGCTCCAGCTAGGAGTCCACACTTAGTTAAACACAAGACAAAGTTAGAGACGATTCAGAGAAATGCCACCAGGCTAGTCCCTGAAAGGAGACGTATGAGCTACGAGGAAAGCAACGGGGGCTAAACCTCACGTCCCTGGAAGACAGAAGAGTAAGTGGAGATATGATCACCACCTAGAAAATTATCAGAAGAATTGACAGGGTGACAAAGACAAACTATTTAGGACGGATGGAACACGAACAAGGGGACACAGGTGGAAACTTAGTACCCAAATGAGCCACAGAGACATTAGAAAGAACTTTTTCAGTGTCAGAGTAGTTAACAAGTGGAATGCATTAGGCAGTGATGTGATGGAGGCTGACTCCATACACAGTTTCAAATGTAGATATGATAGAGCCCAGTAGGCTCAGGAATCTGTACACCAGTTGATTGACAGTTGAGAGGCGGGACCAAAGAGCCAGAGCTCAACCCCCGCAAGCACAACTAGGTGAGCACACACACACACACTAGGGTGCCAGGGAGGCAGCAGGAGGCCTCAGCGGGCCAGCGGGGCCCTTCACTACCTACCATCACCCACGGGCACACGCTGAGAGAGTCTTCACTAGCTAATATTATTTGTTCAGTGCTCTGCCCCCCTGTCAACGAGCACCTCCTTCCCCTTCCCAGCCCCCCCTCACTACTTCCACGACCCTCAGCCCCCCATCACGACCCCCACGACCCCCAGCCACCCCCCCGACCACTGCAAGGAGTTACAACACCACCTTCCAGGCTCCCACTGACAGGAAGTAAGCGAAAGGATATTGCTTTAATAAAGTTAAAATATTTATGGAGTGTTTACAAGAGGGAGGATAACAGTGCTCTTAGTCCAATGTTATGGTGAGGGCCCGCTCGCTCTTATTATTATTATTATAATAATTATTATCTCGATTATATATATATATATATATATATATATATATATATATATATATATATATATATATATATATATAAATAAATCTTTAAATGACAATTTTCTGTTTCTGTCTGTCCGAAGACAGTCGAGGACTCAAGCGCCCGAGACCGAGCGCTTGAGTTTGGCTTCATCCAATTTTTCGGCCATTGTTGAGTTGAGTTTAGTCATTCATTATGCACCCCATACCCATCCTCCCGTGGGCAGTGGTGGAGAGGGTTACCGGGGCACATAATGGGTTCAGCAACTGAACCCAGGCGTTCATTTAGCTGAGCGACAATCTTGTGAAGGACTAGTTACACAATTGATAATATTCCATATATATATATATATATATATATATATATATATATATATATATATATATATATATATATATATATATATATATAAAGCTCTGGTCATATGATGTTCTCAAATAACGGTGTGTCGCGTAGTCCCCCTTATATATACATGCTGTGATCTCTTATGTGAAGAACGAGAAAGATAATATCGAGAGACCAAAGACTAATGACTGCCTCTCAAGAAATAAATCTTAGCAAGCATGGGCGGGTGTTATTAGAACAATTAAAGTTCAAGGTGAAGCCTCACGATCGTCATGGGTGATTCCTCACATCTCCGGAATATATATATGCAAGTTTCCAGAGATAAATATTCAACACTAAAGAACAGTGTTGAATATTTGAACACTGATTCAACAGCGTTGAATATACAGGGACAGATGAGACACTCACACACCTGTCTTAGTGTTGTCTGTGAGACCTGTTGACATCTTGGTCTTTCTCCAGATGGTAAACACCAGCTGCACGCTGCAAGCTTCTCAATGGTGGAGAAAGGTGAAAACAGCTAGCAAATTTTATTTATGATAGTATCTAATTGAAAGTTTCCTCTCCTAACCTTACCGAGTAAGCCAGACGACTCAAATAGAAAACGGGACAGTACATCACTTTTATGAGCCGATTTCATTTCAAATTACGTCAATTTTTGGCCATAGCGCGCATACGAGCCAAAAGCGACGCTATTTTTAAGAGGACGGGTTTCCCTGTCAGCCTTAGACATGGGGGTCTGTGAAGCTCTTAAAGAGTACGACTCTGTGTGCCTTAAAGCTTCTCTCTCCCAGCGGTAGTTACAGGTAACGCTCTACTTGTTCCCGTTCCAAAGAATTGCCAAGATTCTATGTCCTCCTCTGATAACTAAAGAACTATTACTGTACACTGTTAAAACATATTATTTTGGCAACATACTCATTGGTTTTCTTGCTTACGAACAAGGCACTTCTGATTTTAGATTTGTATATACAAAACTGGCCTCGTGCCCATACCTACACCTGCTGCCTGGCCTCGTGTCCACACCTACACCTGCTGCCTGGCCTCGTGCCCATACCTACACCTGCTGCCTGGCCTCGTGTCCACACCTACACCTGCTGCCTGGCCTCGTGTCCATACCTACACCTGCTGCCTGGCCTCGTGTCTACACCTACACCTGCTGCCTGGCCTCGTGCCCATACCTACACCTGCTGCCTGGGCTCGTGTCCATACCTACACCTGCTGCCTGGCCTCGTGTCTACACCTACACCAGCTGCCTGGCCTCGTGTCCATACCTACACCTGCTGCCTGGGCTCGTGTCTACACCTACACCTGCTGCCTGGCCTCGTGTCCATACCTACACCTGCTGCCTGGCCTCGTGTCCACACCTACACCTGCTGCCTGGCCTCGTGTCCACACCTACACCTGCTGCCTGGCCTCGTGTTCACACCTACACCAGCTGCCTGGCCTCGTGTCCACACCTACACCTGCTGCCTGGCCTCGTGTCCACACCTACACCTGCTGCCTGGCCTCGTGTCTACACCTACACCTGCTGCCTGGCCTCGTGTCCACACCTACACCTGCTGCCTGGCCTCGTGTCCATACCTACACCTGCTGCCTGGCCTCGTGTCTACACCTACACCTGCTGCCTGGCCTCGTGTCTACACCTACACCTGCTGCCTGGCCTCGTGTCCACACCTACACCTGCTGCCTGGCCTCGTGTCCACACCTACACCTGCTGCCTGGCCTCGTGTCCACACCTACACCTGCTGCCTGGCCTCGTGTCCACACCTACACCTGCTGCCTGGCCTCGTGTCCACACCTACACCTGCTGCCTGGCCTCGTGTCTACACCTACACCTGCTGCCTGGCCTCGTGTTCACACCTACACCTGCTGCCTGGCCTCGTGTTCACACCTACACCAGCTGCCTGGCCTCGTGTCCACACCTACACCTGCTGCCTGGCCTCGTGTCTACACCTACACCAGCTGCCTGGCCTCGTGTCCACACCTACACCTGCTGCCTGGCCTCGTGTCTACACCTACACTTGCTGCCTGGCCTCGTGTCCACACCTACACCTGCTGCCTGGCCTCGTGTCCACACCTACACCTGCTGCCTGACCTCGTGTCCACACCTACACCTGCTGCCTGGCCTCGTGTCTACACCTACACCTGCTGCCTGGCCTCGTGTCTACACCTACACTTGCTGCCTGGCCTCGTGTCCACACCTACACCTGCTGCCTGGCCTCGTGTCTACACCTACACCTGCTGCCTGGCCTCGTGTCTACACCTACACCTGCTGCCTGGCCTCGTGTCTACACCTACACTTGCTGCCTGGCCTCGAGTTCACACCTACACCTGCTGCCTGGCCTCGTGTCCACACCTACACCTGCTGCCTGGCCTCGTGTCCACATCTACACCTGCTGCCTGGCCTCGTGTCCACACCTACACCTACTGCCTGGCCTCGTGTCCACACCTACACCTGCTGCCTGGCCCACACCTACACCTGTTGCCTGGCCTCGTGTCCACACCTACACCTGCTGCCTGGCCTCGTGTCCACATCTACACCTGCTGCCTGGCCTCGTGTCCACACCTACACCTGCTGCCTGGCCTCGTGTCCACACCTACACCTGCTGCCTGGCCTCGTGTCCACACCTACACCTGCTGCCTGACCTCGTGTCCACATCTACACCTGCTGCCTGGCCTCGTGTCCACACCTACACCTACTGCCTGGCCTCGTGTCCACGTCTACACCTGCTGCCTGGCCTCGTGTCCACACCTACACCTGCTGCCTGGCCCACACCTACACCTGCTGCCTGGCCTCGTGTCTACACCTACACTTGCTGCCTGGCCTCGTGTCCACATCTACACCTACTGCCTGGCCTCGTGTCCACGTCTACACCTGCTGCCTGGCCTCGTGTCCACGTCTACACCTGCTGCCTGGCCTCATGTCCACACCTACACCTGCTACCTGGCCTCGTGTCCACACCTACACCTGCTGCCTGGCCCACACCTACACCTGCTGCCTGTCTAACATTTTAATGATATACTCATATTCATATGCTAACTTATATCTTACAATTATATTTATGATATATGTTCCTTGTAATTCATATGTAATGCAAGCAATTGTTTAGTGTATAAAGTGATTCAATATTTAGTCCATAAATTCATGGTTTTTTTTCTAGTCTATGTAAGTCTCATAATTCAAGTTGATGTTTTGTTTGGCCAATATACGTCGTCACTCAAGTTGTTATCTATGTGCTATTAAACTGATGTCTCATAACTTGCTTAGGGCTTTACACCTCTTGCGGCCCAGGAAGAGTTGTTGCGCTTTTCATAATTAAAGCAACTAACTTATTGTCTACCTTAGCAGCAAGCTTAGCATCTAGCCTAGCATCTATCTTAGCGTCTAGCCTAGCATCTATCTTAGCATCTACCTGAGCATCTACCATAGCATCTACCGTAGCATCTACCCGAGCATCTACCATAGCATCTACTGTAGCAACTACCATAGCATCTACCAGAGCATCTACGTAAGCATCTACCTTAGCATCTACCGTAGCCTCTACCTTAGCATCTACCATAGCATTTAACTTAGCATCTACCTTATCCTTTACCATAGCATCTACCATAGCATCTACCTTAGCATCTACGTTATCCTCTACCATAGCATCTACCTGAGCATCTACCAGAGCATCTACCGTAGCCTCTACCTTAGCCTCTACCATAGCCTCTACCATAGCATCTACCATAGCATCTACCATAGCATCTACCTTAGCATCTAGTCTAATTTGACTGTAAATTCACATCATATTGAGTCCATGTAAGTCTCAACACTCATACCATTTATTGTCACAACTCAAATTGTAAACAATGTGTTAGTAATTTGACGTCTGAAAATATAATTTGCGTTTACGGCTGTGCGAGTAATGACTCTTAAGAGTGACGGAGGCAACGTGTTGCTGAGTATTTCCCCATCATTCTACCAGCAAAGCATTGAGCACTGATCCAATTTCGCTGCCAGCTACATATTGGCGAGTGTTAACTCCTTACACTGCTACTAACGTCTATTCTCCTCCTCCTCCTCCCTGGCCCCCAGTACCACAGGGCCGTATCTCCGTCCTTGATCAAAACGCCACACCGCAAAACCCTAATTATCTACATGGGGAAGTATACAACCTCTGTTTGCTGTGTATTTTTATCGCTCAACACTGCCGCAAATTAATTTCCCCTTCGATGCTTCCCGCAGTCTTATCGGGGGAGGGATGGACACTCGCCAGATAGAAAACAATTGAGGTTTAATAACTTCTTGTGGATGAGACAGAGGGCGCTGCCGCTGACAGACTTATGGGGCTAAAGCTGGCTGGGCCTGGAGAGTGTGTGTGGAGTGAGATATGGAGGGAGAGTGTGTGTGGAGTGAGATATGGAGGGAGAGTGTGTGTGGAGTGAGATATGGAGGGAGAGTGTGGGGTGGTTCGCTCCCTACAGTACACACTTCGACAGCACACACTCGTGCTAGGGGTAGTAGGTAAGGTTGAGCCCGGGTCATAACATGGCGAGAGGTGGAAGGTGTTGTCAACAAGAGCAGTGTGTCACCTGCCGAGTCCACCTGCATCTGTCATGTGAATTATTTCCCGTTAGAGTGGTGCATACAGGTGGTGTTGAGCTGCAGGAGGTCCTCTCACCCGGGGTGCCTGAGCCCTCTCACCCGGGGTGCCTGAGCCCTCTCACCCGGGTGCCTGAGCCCTCTCACCCGGGTGCCTGAGCCCTCTCACCCGAGGTGCCTGAGCCCTCTCACCCGGGGTGCCTGAGCCCTCTCACCCGGGGTGCCTGAGCCCTCTCACCCGGGTGCCTGAGCCCTCTCACCCGGGGTGCCTGAGCCCTCTCACCCGGGGTGCCTGAGCCCTCTCACCCGGGGTGCCTGAGCCCTCTCACCCGGGTGCCTGAGCCCTCTCACCCGGGTGCCTGAGCCCTCTCACCCGGGTGCCTGAGCCCTCTCACCCGGGTGCCTGAGCCCTCTCACCCGGGTGCCTGAGCCCTCTCACCCGGGTGCCTGAGCCCTCTCACCCGGGTGCCTGAGCCCTCTCACCCGGGTGCCTGAGCCCTCTCACCCGGGTGCCTGAGCCCTCTCACCCGGGTGCCTGAGCCCTCTCACCCGGGGTGCCTGAGCCCTCTCACCCGGGGTGCCTGAGCCCTCTCACCCGGGGTGCCTGAGCCCTCTCACCCGGGGTGCCTGAGCCCTCTCACCCGGGGTGCCTGAGCCCTCTCACCCGGGGTGCCTGAGCCCTCTCACCCGGGGTGCCTGAGCCCTCTCACCCGGGGTACCCGAGGCCTCTCACCCGGGGTACCCGAGGCCTCTCACCCGGGGTACCCGAGGCCTCTCACCCGGGGTGCCCAGGGCACTCTCACCAGAGTGCATCATCTTACCCAATACATCAACCATTATTAATTTATAATCACCACTGGTAAATGACGTTGAATATCCAGTTCATTCTTCACCTCGAGGAGTCGTCCTCAGCACAGGCGGCAGCTACACCTTCACCCCGTGGGGGCGTCCTCAGCACAGGCGGCAGCTACACCTTCACCCCGTGGGGGCGTCCTCAGCACAGGAGGCAGCTACACCTTCACCCCGTGGGGGCGTCCTCAGCACAGGCGGCAGCTACACCTTCACCCCGTGGGGGCGTCCTCAGCACAGGAGGCAGCTACACCTTCACCCCGTGGGGGCGTCCTCAGCACAGGAGGCAGCTACACCTTCACCCCGTGGGGGCGTCCTCAGCACGGGAGGCAGCTGCCGGGGAGACATAGTGGCCACTAATTATGGCCCATAACTAAGCGGTTACCAAACAAGGGTCTGTTGATTATTTTGATAACTTACATGGTGGGTTAGCAAGTTGTTAGTGCATCCTGCTCCCGCTCTGCCTATCTCTCCTTTTAAAACTATAAGAAATATATTGCAGTTTAGATCCTTGTCTTGTGAGCTGGAGGACTGGCGACGCCAAACGTGCGTCGGGTGGGCGTTACTGGGTCAACTGACAAATAACGAAACGATTAGACGCCAACGCATGTCGGAAGGGCGTTCGTTAATTGTCGCGCATGTGTAGGGGGGTTGACCATGGCCTCAAGCGGCGCTGCAGGGCACCTGTTCTATGTATGTTCCTCCTTCCTGCTGGGGGTGTTGTGTTCCCGGGGCCAGCGCTTCCGTCTTGGGTGCGACACCGCCAGCACACTTCCGCCGCCCCTTTCCTTGTACCACAACTCTACCACAACCACCACCGTCTCAGCTCCAGTACCAATCGTCGGAACCCCCTACATACACTAGTAACCCCCCACCCCACCCCCCTACCCTCACCAACCATTCCACCTCCACATTCACCGTCCTCGCCCCCACACGAGGCGTTATAATCTACCGTAACTACCACCATAACCATCTACTTCACTGCCCTCCCCACTACAACTAGTCTCCCCACTTCACTAATCACCGACACAGGCAATGATGAACAACCTGAGATTCTACATAGTTGTGGCCTAACCCGGGGGCAGCCCCGAGCAGGGATGCACCTTATTGTGTTCTCAGCAGGTCCCCAGCGTGAGACACAGTGGGGGTCGCAGGCGGCGGCCCAGCAGGACACCAGCAGCCAGGCCAGGCCAACCACACCACCCACCACACTCCCTACCTTAATGGGCCGTACAGTACGTGAGCTATTGGTTCACTCCCATGCTGCTTCGTTGTGTTCTCCACTAAACTGTGTCCAGGTCCGGACTCTTAACTGTCTTCTGGTTCACGCTGTAAACTGTATCCTGGTCCTCTCTGTGAACTGTCTTCTGGTTCACGCTGTAAACTGTATCCTGGTCCTCTCTGTGAACTGTCTTCTGGTTCACCTAACGAATCCAATCTAGCGCGACCCGCTTCAGCCTAACTTAATACATACAATTTAAGCAATGTACAACAAGCCGTGTGCGACTCGGCTGTGTATGATTTTGTCCTAGCTCTCAGTGTCCTTTGTTTCCATTCAATGTTTCTAGTTTTCAAAAGAGTTTCCGAGCGCCATGGGAGAAGAGAGATGTTGTATCTAGGGTAGGACGTTTTTTTACCTCCCTAGAGCCGTATATAGAATGTTGTATTAAAGGTAGGGCGTCTCCTAGCTCCTTAAAGCCGTATAGAGATGTTGTGTCTAGGGTGGAGTGTTTTCTAGCTCCCTAGAGCCGTATAGAGTCACAGTGCCAAGTCGGGAATCATCCCCAGAGAGATGAGGTGTGTGTGTGTGTCCACCGCTGTAACACAATCCCCCCTCCGGTAGTCAGGTAGCTGAAGGAACCCCCTACAAGAGGAAAGACAGCGCTCCTAGTCTTTGAAATAGGCGAATGGGTTATTGTAATTATATCAGGAATCCCGGTAATGTTGGTGTAATAGACTTCCAGCTGCCCCCATAGTGCGCAGGCGCGGTGGGGGAGGAACCCGACCAATTTTGGCGCGGACAGATTAAATGCTCACCGGTAAATATGTATGCGATCTTTTGTTTCTCGGCGTAACGACTTGTGGATGTAGATGAATGCTCGCCTTCTGAAATATAAATTGTCTTTTGAGTCGTAGCAAAGACGATGAGACCTTGAATTGTTTGTGGGTATTGGTATGCGCTGACCTTTTGACCTATTTCGTGGGATGTTTCAGATAGGGAAAACTAGCAGCAGCAACACTATTATTGTTTGGTTCTTTATTTGTATAAATGAAGGTAGTGTTGGGTTACACGTCTCAAATAAAGAGATTTTTTTCAGTAAACGTCACTTATGGAACAGAAGCTTTGTGCATAATTTCATGAACGAAAACGGCATAATTACTGCAATGAGAAACTCATGTATTCATGTCAGTTGTCAGAGAGATGAATTTACTTATGTAATGTGGTGATTATCTCGATAGATTTAAAGTTTGTAAAGAAGCACCAACATGGTTTTTATGAAGGCAAATCGTTCTGGGTGAACTTTATGACAAGTTCCCAACAGACGAGCACAACAAAAAAAAAAAGAAATAAGTGGGCTGATTGCATCATTCTGAACTATGGGAAAGTGTTTGACACAGTTCTGCTACGGAACACATCCTTCACGCCCATAATCCCACGCTCGCCTCCCATCGAGTCTCCATCGTATTTCTAATGCATGTCAACGGCCTAACGGATAAAACTGGCGCCTTTGTCTGTATTAGAGAGAATATATGTTTATCAAAGATTGAACGCCAGACGCTTGGGGATAGCCTTCCTCAACTTTGCAGGGTGATCGGTCAAGGGGTGATCGGACATGAAAAGGGGCGGGTCGGAGCAAGTTCGACGAAATTGGTGGAAGGTGGTTAGCAAAATCCCTAGAATTTCCTCGCTGTGATTTATGAGTTTGCTAAAATTATTTACCACTACTTTATTCATTCACTGCTAAAAGCATTGAATGTGGTCTTGTTATCTCTATAACTAAATCCAGAGTTCTCCATCCCCAAGAGAAAACTCATGTCCCTATAACTTGCAAGGTCAATAACCAGAACATTGAAACGTGTGGGCAGCACAAATACCTTGGAGTTGGTATTAACAGTGACATTGTAAATGATCTACACCGTAGGTTAAAAGAAAGACTAAAACCATTGAGAACACTTACTGGTAAGACTATTGGTATCAATATTAAATATGCTAGACTATTCTATATGATGTTCGTTAGATCTCTCGTTGATTATAATGCTCTGCACTTAATTAATTTCCCCTCCTATGTGTTGGACAAACTTGAAGTAATACAGAATGAGGCCATGAGGATAATTCTTGGTGCCCCAAGATGCACGAGAATCATCAACATGAGGGAAGAACTGAAGCTTCCAACCATACTAGAGAGAATAATGCAAATCAACACCACTTTTTGCCTTAAAGTCATGAGAGACCCTACATCTCCTGCAATGCTCAGAGACAAATTATTTAGTGCTGTTAACACCCTTTTGACTGGTGCCGACATACCAACTCACTCCTTTTATGATAATTGGCTGAGCAACAATGCTTACAATCTCATTAAACTTAACATTCCTTTTAAGTGCAATGTACCTGTCTCTGATATTCCTCTTTATCTGTACCCCACCATTCAAGTATCATACACACTTGTCACCAAGAAAGATAACGAGAATCTTGCTCTTCTCAAAGCTGTCACTCTTGAAACAATTGCCTCCTCCATCGAGAATTTAAGATCTCACGAGCACTGTGTCTACACCGACGGCTCAGTCCAATCCTCTACTGGACGGACTGCAGCGGCATGTAGGTTTTATAGAAATAATATTTGCACAAAGACTGTCAGTGTCAGGTTAAACAACTGGCTGACCTCCACACAAGCAGAACTAGCAGCATTACACCTGCAGCCATGGCGCCTGGCAACTCGTCCTCAGGCCGTGATTCATCAAGCACTCACGGTACCTGTTGACGTAACGAAGCCTGTGCATCTTCCCTGAATCATGGTGGTTTAATTTGTATTTATTAAAACATTTGACGAGCTCCGCAGGGCCACTAGACTGTCTATACTAGTACTAACGATCTCTCAGTGCTTCCATGATGGAGGCAGTTGTACCGGTGTGTTAAGGCACACTTAAGTGGTTGGTGACTCTTGATCCAGGGTAGAACACCACCCTACCCTCACCCCCCTCCACCCCCCACCGGCCTCCCTCCCCCTTTCTGTTGTCTTCCACCCAATAATTCGTAGAAAACAGAGCTTAATTATTTTTCATAATTCATAATTCATTTTGTAGAGGGACAGGCAGCCTGTGTATTCATATACGTTAGGCTTATATCGAGGTCCCTCCCCCCACCCCCTCTTCCTTCAAGGTCAAACTACCGACTCTTCCCAGGACGCAACACCACAACAGTTGGCTAGTTCTCGGGTACCTGTTTACTAGTAAGTGAATAGTGACATTTGATGAGAGGAAACGTGGCCAGAACTTTCTGTTCCGCCCGGGAGTCCCGATTGTGAGTCAAGAACGAACCCAACTGTACTACCGTGACCCGTCTCGTAAATGAGTGAAAGGCTTGAGATGGTTGGGGGGGGGGGGCACACACAAACACATCTCCCCCCCCCCCACTCGTACACATCTCCTCCCTCCCACCCCCCCTACAGGCGGAACCAAGGAGCCAGAGCTCAACCCCCGCAAGCACAATTAGGTGAGTACACACCCACACAGGACTTGATCTCATTTACCCCACAAACAAAACAGGTTTCTTGCCTGTTATTGTGATGCAGAGAGAACACTGTGCATCTTCCACAAGGCTTCACAGAGAGTCGAGCCGTAAGTGACGAAGAAGGTGTATCATCAGCGAGAGTGCCACTCATTCTTCACTGCCAATTACTCCCAACTACCCCACTAAGGCACTGCGCTAACTAGACAGCGATCTATGGTCAGAGATTTAAGTCTGAAGTGTGAAATTAAGATCTTGCTGCATAAAGCTTTGAAATGACGCTAATTGAAGCTATCTTTCAGCGATGACTTTATGAAAGGTTTCAGGACTCTTCAGACACCATTAAGAGTCTCACTGGCAGTGGGTGTGGAACTTATGCCACAGATGCACTCTTGTACTATTCAGGTTTATTTGATATTTCATGTTCTGTGGCTTAAACTTGGACTTGGTGAAATAGTTGACCACGTAGCCTGAATGCCCTCGGGCATGGGGGTGAATGAGTTCATAAAGACTCCCCCGTGCTTTTGTAGGGTGGTGGTGGTACAGTGGTACAGCACTCGGGTTTGAGGCGTGGTGGTACAATGGTACAGCACTCGGGTTTGCACCACGCGGGCGGAGGTTCTACTCCCAACAAGGGCTTTTGGAACTTACAAGTATTTAAAGTGAGAGCTGTGTAGTATGTTGGTGAACAATGGCTACAGTAACAGAGAGACAAACACTACCATAAGACGACACTTGGACCGGTGGTACAATCCTGAACCAATTAAATTCAATTTATTTCATTATTATGCACCCCATACCCATCCCGTGCGCCCAATCCTGAACCAAGAACAGAAACCACAACACATCCAGTAAAAGTATATTACAAATCAACCATGGACAGTGAACATAAATAAAAAAAAATTAAGAAATGATCCGTAAAGGAGTAAAAAGCACAATTCCAAACTAGGCTTATTTTGTATATCAATGATCCCACTCATTGCCGGTCGGAGCCGGTCGGCCGAGCGGATAGCACGCTGGATTTGTGATCCTGTGGTCCTGGGTTCGATCCCAGGCGCCGGCGAGAAACAATGGGCAGAGTTTCTTTCACCCTAAGCCCCTGTCACCTAGAAGTAAAATAGCTACCTGGGTGTTAGTCAGCTGTCACGGGCTGCTTCCTGGGGGTGGAGGGCTGGTCGAGGACCGGGCCGCGGGGACACTAAAGCCCCGAAATCATCTCAAGATAACCTCAGAGCGCCCTTTAACTCATCAATCAAAAATGGATCTTAATTATAAAAACCATTACCAATGTTCAAATCCAATTCAAAAGGGAATAGCGTGCCGGGGTCCCATTCAGACACCCCCCCCCCCCCCCCCACGACGATTTTGGCCAAAGCCCGCCGGCTACAATGCAAAAAATTTTGGGAACAAAATACAACAACAAAAAAGTTCATATAGAAAATATACGCTGTTATTCACTGATCCCGGGAAAATTAAAAGAAATTTCCTGCAGTCCATAATTTGGTCGTACTCCCATAAGATAGATAGATCGAAAGATTGACGAATAGATGTGAGATGGATAGATACATCGATATATAGATGAAGAGAGTAATGGATAGATAGATGCATGGATATACGGATGAGTAGACGTGTGGATGGATAGATGGATAGATAGATGACGCCTGGCATCATCCACGCCAGCCCCCATCCGCGTCAAGCCACCACTCACGCCGGGAGCGAGCAGGCGGAGGCCACGGGCGCGTCACAAGGGAGGGAAGGAGCCTCCCCCTACGCGCGCATCTAAAGGAAACTCAATATAATACGTCGCTCCGTAGGCGGAGGGCGTCAGCGGTTGTTTAACAAGAGGAACTGTGTACTTCGCCGCCCTCAGCTGCTGACGCCCGTCCTCAGGCACCCCCAGGCGATCACCGCCGCCCTCGCTCGACCACCACCGCCCTCGCTCGACCACCGCCGCCCTCGCTCAACCACTCTCGGCCGCACTTGGGTCCTCTCAGCTGCCTGAAACTATATGTGTAATACTAGAAGTTATTGACAGTCATCTTCAAAATCTCAAACCAGCTGATTCCTATGCCTTTACTGATGGCTCTGTGCAACTGGGCATGATACAACAGGTTGTGTATTTGCAGTATATAAAGCAAATGAATTGATCATGTCTAGTACACAGAGATTGAACAACTGGGCAAGCACGACACAGACTGAGCTATTGGGTATTTATCTAGCCACTGAGTACCTTAAGCTCAATGGTGGTGGAGTGATTTTTTGTGACCCTAAAAGTGCTCTGCAGTCCTTAAATAACCCATCACAATCTATGTCTGAAGTAGCTTGTAATATTAAATGGAATGTCATTTTTTCCAATGATAATAACTATTGTATAAAAATTTGTGTGGATCCCATCCCATGTTGGAGTTGGAAAACAGGTCTTTGTAGATCGATTGGACAATGAGGCTTGCAGGAAAGAAAACACTGATTATGACTTTGAACTATCTAATGAAATTATTAGAAACATAAAAATTAAAGAAATTAATTCAGATTTAGAAGAACTAAGAAATGCCCAGAGACCTGAAAGCTGCAGTATTAAAAGCTATGACAACTTTTGTAATAATAGGTATTTGTATGGTCAGCACAGTAACCGGACCAGGCAATGTGATGTAGTCATTGTGCGAAATCGCCTTGGCTATAGACACATCTGGCAGGTTAGTGAGGCTGAGCCACTACCAGAATATTCAGATTATAAACTCTGTGACAAACTTTGAAGAATTCACTAGAACACTATATTGTTGAATGTGAAACACTATATTGTTTTGATTTGTGAAAATCAACAAAAGGTTTTAGACCTCCTGGCCTATTGTACCACCAACTGTGTAACTATTTCATTGACTCAGGTGTTCTGGACGACATCCTAACAATTTATCCTAAATTTACTTGATCATTTTAATGAATGAAGATCAATTTTACTTTATTTATATTATTTTTTAGCTGCATCTCTTACAAACCCATCCGTGCCCTTGTGTGGCAGTGCACAATAGAAAGTTGTATTTACATATTCGTACATTGAAACGTGTATACAATCTAATGTAGTTGACTGTAACCATGATATATATGTGTGTGCTTCAGCCTAGAGTTTAGACCTGTTGTCTTGTGTATGAACCTCTGTCCTGTATGACAGTGAATACAAGCATTATCCTCACCAATAAGACATAATTGAATTCCTCAGATTAGGCAAAATTGTAATTAATTTTTGTCAAAAAAGATAATAATAATAATCTCAGTTTCCTTCAACCATTTCATAGTCATTCTCAGCCTTCCTTAGGCGCATTCAACTGCCCTCAGCCGCCCACGCCTCGAGATCATACACCCGCAAATGAACCCCCACCTACATAAATACACCTACCTCATACCTGGGGTACAACACCCGCCTCTCACCAGGGTACAACACCTGCTTCTCACCAGGGTACAACACCCGCCTCTCGATGTAACAGACGTGTTACATCGAGAGGTTACATCAACAACCATCGATGTTGCGAAGGTTGTTGTTATAGATTCTGCTACTGCGAACAAAACGTTCCAAGTAGCACGGGCTATGATGAGCCCGTAGCGGACTTACCTGGCACAGGAGCGGGGCAGTATTCTGTCGAGTTGCGAAGGTGGTCTGAGTTTAGACTTGTAGGGGTGCCTAATCCACAAGACTGCCTCGGGGCTATCTTGAGATGATTTCGGGGCTTAGCGTCCCCGCGGCCCGGTCCTCGACCAGGCCTCCTTTTTGTTACCCCCCCCCACCCCCCCCCACCCCCCTAGGAAGCAGCACGTAGCAGTTGTCTAAATCCCAGGTACCTATTTACTGCTAGGTAACAGGGGCATCAGGGTGAAAGAAACGTTTTGCCCATTTGTCTCCTCCTCCACCAGGGATCGAACCCGGAACCTCAGGACTACGAATCCGAAGAGCGGTCCACTCAGCTGTCAGGCGCCCAAAATGAGGTGAGGCAAGATTACATAATCCCAACCCTTAGATAGTTATCAAAGGTTAGCGAGTTTATCCCTTTCCGAGAAGTTACCAGCTTCGTCTGATAGTCCAACGGTAACAGACAGCGGTATAAAAGACGGGAACGAATTGGGAAAACCTTACGGGCTATTCATGCCCGTGCCACCTCTTGGGTGGCTTAATCTTTATCAATCGTCTGGGAAAACCGCTCCTGTGCCAGGTAAGTCCTCCACGGGCTCACCATAGCCCGCGCTACTTGCCCTCTCTCCTGTGCCAGGTACGTTACTGGCTCACCATAGCCCGCGCTACTTGGAACTTGTTCCGAGTAGCTGAATCTATAACAACAACAATTTGGAAAAGATTACAGGCTATTCATGCCCGTGCCACCTCTTGGGGTGGCTTAATTTTAAGCAACCTGAGAAAAGAGAGAGACAGTTACAGCCCCGCACCTGTGCCAGGTAAGTCCGCTGCGGGCTCACCATAGCCCGTGCTACTTGCAACTTTTTTCCCCGTGTAGCTGAATCTAAAACAACAACAAATGAGAAAAGAAGTCAGAAAATGGAGAGGATAGACGGCACCGCTCCTGTGCCAGGTAAGTCCACTACGGCTCACCATAGCCTGTGGTATTTGTCCCGCTCCTGTACCAAGTAAGTTACGGGCTCACCATAGCCCGTGCTACTTGGAACTTGTTCCGAGTAGCTGAATCTATAACCACAACATAACAGAAAATGGAGCAAGAGCACAGAGCAAGGAGGCAGGTCAGTGCGAGTCCTCAGACGGGAGAGAAGAGTGTGTGGACAGTGGGAGCTGAGGCTCCAGGCAAGACAGTTTGGAGTCTACATGATGGGGTCAATTCTACACAGAAACTTCATTTATTCTGCTTCTCGGTAGACCAGTGGTACGGGTAGATCAGTGGTACAGGTAGAAAAGTGGTACGGGTAGACCAGGGGTACGGGTAGATCAGTGGTACAGGTAGAAAAGTGGTACGGGTAGACCAGGGGTACGGGTAGATCAGTGGTACAGGTAGAAAAGTGGTACGGGTAGACCAGGGGTACGGGTAGATCAGTGGTACAGGTAGAAAAGTGGTACGGGTAGACCAGGGGTACGGGTAGACCAGGGGTACGGGGTAGACCAGGGGTACGGGGTAGACCAGGGGTACGGGTAGACCAGTAGAGCAGGGAGTCAATATGGCAGGACTGGTGGTGAGGCGCGTCCCCCGGGGGATCCCCCGGGGGACTCTGGGCACCTCTCAACATGCTGAGGCTCTCCGCCGTCCCCATCATTCATCATGAGTATGGAGATGAGGAGCCCGCTACCTGCAACACCGGACACCAACACATTACCATGGCGATGGGACGATAAGTGGTATGATGACACAAGGTGGGAGGAGGGGGTGTAGGTGGGAGGATGAGGGAGTGTAGGTGGGAGGATGAGGCGGGGTGTAAGTGGGAGGATATGGTCCGAGTAGGTGGCGTGGAACCTTATCAGGTGGCATGTGGGGGAGGAAAGAGAGTAAATTAAATAGGTGGTAGGATGGGTGATGTAGGTGGGTGAAGGTGGAGAGCTATACCCTACTGGGACCACCTTGGTCAAGACGCGTCCGTCGCCAACCCCAACACGGGCACCGCCTAGTTTGATCATTTATATACAATTTACGTCACAGTTATTATTTACAGGGCACCTGCTGTAAACGCACCCATTAGTATGGAATGTACAATAATTCTGCAATGCCCCGCTGAATAATTCAGTGTATAGATATCCTTAATACAGCCGCGTGAAGAATCCGGCCATGAACCCATGCATAGGAATAGCCCACTCTCTATGTTAATGGGCGTTTGTATTGGCTTCTGCCTCAGCGGAGGATAACATTCTGCTGGTGAGCTGGGGGATGCGCGCACCAGCACTCCTTAAGGGAAGCAGAGTTGAGGTTAAGGCGGTTCCAGTCACGGCGGGTGAATACATTTTTCTGACAGTCTGGTGGTGATGGCGGGCACTGCCGGCCCGTGCCTCGCTACTGAGGTAGTGCCCTGTCAGGACAATGGCCTGCAGGTCGATGAGAAGCAATGTAGTTCTCTTATTTTTGTTCAGTCATTTTTTTTTTCCTGTGCGTGTTGAAGTCTTAGTTTTAGCTTGTATTTGTGCTTCCGCCATTACGGTGGTGTGACTTGTTATAAGCATTCAGGACCCGTGCGCTGCTGCTAGCCATGCTGTCATGCGTTGATGGAGTTTGGTTGTAAGGCGACGCCCGTATCTGACTCTCAGTCATGACCTGATGACATCACCTGCTGACATCAACTGATGCTGTGAGCTTCGCCTGTCGAATCTCACAGACGCACCCCGAGCACATCGCCAGGGCGCAAGCAGCATACCGTGCCATAGTAGCTGCCGGATAGAGGTGAATTTCGGGATCATTTCTACGGCGCCTGATGCCACACACGCACACAGCACGTTACGTCGCTGTGGACCCGAGGTGTCGCATGCCTCACCCGGCGACCCCAGCACAAGGCCACAACAACTCGCACCAGACTCCTGAATCATTCATCGCGCGAACATATCTTAAAAGCATTAGATGAGAGTTACACAGAGGAGCGATGTGAGTACTGATTTACCGTCACCTGGGCTTTCATTATTGACAATTAGTCAATCTGTATCTTGCAGCAGTGAAAGCACACGTGGAGCCTGTGAACTAATGTGATCCCGAGAGCAGGCGGCTTCTCCGTTGCAGTTATTGCAAATGTGACCAACGGTGGCGGTAAAGAGCAGGATTAGCGGTTATGTGTACGGCTAGACAGCCTGGGGTGGTGTAGCGAAGCCAGAAGGGGTGGGGTGGGAGGGTGATGTGGTGTGGTGGGTGGGGAGATGGTGCTGGTGAGCGCAGGTGATCACCAGGTAGCTCTCAGTTCCAGCTCTTGTGCCACTAATTGCCCCGTGTTACGCAGGTAGGCTGCGGCGGGGCGCGGTGCGGGGCCGTTCCGCTAGTTAGTAGTAAGGTGGGGTGTCTGGGGGAGCCGCCATGCTTATAAATCTCTCACGGCCTGGCCGGTATAGTGCTCGCTTCAGGGTTTTATAACATAATTAACGTTCGGCTATAGCTTGTTCAACGTTGCTCATCGCTTATGCGGACTAAGCTTGTGTATTTCTAATTCCCTGTATGTACCTGAATGTGTATAGTTACGTATATGTTCGCCTGTGTATGTGTGTGCGTCAGAGCGCACCCTTCTCCCAGTGGGTAGACGAATATTTAAGAGGGCGCGTGTGCTTGTAAGGGTGACCCTGGCTGACCTCGCCCCGACGTAGCGGTGGTCGGCCAGATACAAACGCACGACCCTCCGCGAATCACAAGCACACGCAAACGCACGCAGCTCCGTCCGGAGTCCCTTTGCTGCCTTATTTAGCGAGCAAAAGCCATAACGCAGACCATGATGAATGCCTGCAGTGTCCCAGACGCAGCCTCCTCCTTCACCCTCCCAGACGTTATCATTCACTGGAGAACTTGTTCAACTGCACACACACGTGTCTCGACAATATACATACAGGGTGTCCCAGCAACACAGGCACAAGCTGTCACAAGAGACACATACAGGGTGTCCCAGCAACACAGGCACAAGCTGTCACAAGAGACACATACAGGGTGTCCCAGCAACACAGGCACAAGCTGTCACAAGAGACACATACAGGGTGTCCCAGCAACACAGGCACAAGCTGTCACAAGAGACACATACAGGGTGTCCCAGCAACACAGGCACAAGCTGTCACAAGAGACACATACAGGGTGTCCCAGCAACACAGGCACAAGCTGTCACAAGAGACATATACAGGGTGTCCCAGCAACACAGGCACAAGCTGTCACAAGAGACATATACAGGGTGTCCCAGCAACACAGGCACAAGCTGTCACAAGAGACATACAGGGTGTCCCAGCAACACAGGCACAGGCTGTCACAAGAGACATACAGGGTGTCCCAGCAACACAGGCACAAGCTGTCACAAGAGACATATACAAGGTGTCCCAGCAACACAGGCACAGGCTGTCACAAGAGACATATACAGGGTGTCCCAGCAACACAGGCACAGGCTGTCACAAGCGACACATACAGGGTGTCCCAGCAACACAGGCACAGGCTGTCACAAGAGACATATACAGGGTGTCCCAGCAACACAGGCTGTCACAAGAGACACATACAGGGTGTCCCAGCAACACAGGCACAGGCTGTCACAAGAGACACATACAGAGTGTCACAGCAACACAGGCACAAGCTGTCACAAGAGACACATACAGGGTGTCCCAGCAACACAGGCTGTCACAAGAGACACATACAGGGTGTCCCAGCAACACAGGCTGTCACAAGAGACATATACAGGGTGTCCCAGCAACACAGGCTGTCACAAGAGACATATACAGGGTGTCCCAGCAACACAGGTTGTCACAAGAGACATATACAGGGTGTCCCAGCAACACAGGCTGTCACAAGAGACATATACAGGGTGTCCCAGCAACACAGGCTGTCACAAGAGACATATACAGGGTGTCCCAGCAACACATATATACAGATTAGTCGCAAGAGATAACAAGGTGGACCAAAATACTATTCAGGGTGACCAAAAATACAAAGAAAACCATTACTATTTTACATCAATTTGTAACCCAAATGTTTATAATTCAAATTTACCATGGGAGGCTGGGGGAGGCTGGGGGCGCCAGTGTGTGGGAGGCTGGGGGCGCCAGTGTGGGAGAGACTGTGGGCTCCAGTGTGGGAGAGACTGTGGGCGCCAGTGTGGGAGAGACTGTGGGCGCCAGTGTGGGAGAGACTGTGGGCGCCAGTGTGGGAGAGACTGTGGGCGCCAGTGTGTGGGAGAGACTGTGGGCGCCAGTGTAGGAGAGACTGTGGGCGCCAGTGTGGGAGAGACTGTGGGCGCCAGTGTGTGGGAGAGAGATTGTAAGCCAGTGTGAGAGAGAGACTGTGGGTTCCAGTGTGGGAGAGAGACTGTGGGCGCCAGTATGTGGGAGAGAGACTGTAAGCCAGTTTGAGAGCGAGACTGTGGGCGCCAGTGTGGGAGAGAGACTGTGGGCGCCAGTGTGTGGGATAGAGACTGTGGGCGCCAATGTGGAAGAGAGACTGTGGGCGCCAGTGTGGGAGAGAGACTGTGGGCGCCAGTGTGGGAGAGACTGTGGTCGCCAGTGTGAGAGAGAGACTGTGGGCGCCAGTGTGGGAGAGACTGTGGGCGCCAGTGTGAGAGAGAGACTGTGGGCGCCAGTGTGAGAGAGAGACTGTGGGCGCCAGTGTGGGAGAGAGACTGTGGGCGCCAGTGTGAGAGAGAGACTGTGGGCGCCAGTGTGGGAGAGAGACTGTGGGCGCCAGTGTGAGAGAGAGACTGTGGGCGCCAGTGTGGGAGAGAGACTGTGGGCGCCAGTGTGAGAGAGAGACTGTGGGCGCCAGTGTGGGAGAGACTGTGGGCGCCAGTGTGAGAGAGAGACTGTGGGCGCCAGTGTGAGAGAGAGACTGTGGGCGCCAGTGTGGGAGAGAGACTGTGGGCGCCAGTGTGAGAGAGACTGTGGGCGCCAGTGTGAGAGAGAGACTGTGGGCGCCAGTGTGGGAGAGAGACTGTGGGCACCAGTGTGAGAGAGAGACTGTGGGCGCCAGTGTGAGAGAGAGACTGTGGGCGCCAGTGTGGGAGAGACTGTGGGCGCCAGTGTGAGAGAGAGACTGTGGGCGCCAGTGTGTGGGAGAGAGACTGTGGGCGCCAATGTGGAAGAGAGACTGTGGGCGCCAGTGTGGGAGAGAGACTGTGGGCGCCAGTGTGGGAGAGACTGTGGTCGCCAGTGTGAGAGAGAGACTGTGGGCGCCAGTGTGGGAGAGACTGTGGGCGCCAGTGTGAGAGAGAGACTGTGGGCGCCAGTGTGAGAGAGAGACTGTGGGCGCCAGTGTGGGAGAGAGACTGTGGGCGCCAGTGTGAGAGAGAGACTGTGGGCGCCAGTGTGGGAGAGAGACTGTGGGCGCCAGTGTGGGAGAGAGACTGTGGGCGCCAGTGTGAGAGAGAGACTGTGGGCGCCAGTGTGAGAGAGAGACTGTGGGCGCCAGTGTGGGAGAGAGACTGTGGGCGCCAGTGTGAGAGAGAGACTGTGGGCGCCAGTGTGGGAGAGAGACTGTGGGTCCCTTCACCTGGTCATAATAGGATTAGCGGCGCCTGTCGCGTTAAGGAGTTCAATCCTCTTCTTTATGCATCGCCTCGCTGGTCATGCTGTGTCACCCGTGCATGTTAACGAGGGAGGGCAGGACGCTCTCATCTCACCCTACACACTCGCCTCTCACCCTACACACTCACCTCTCACCCTACACACTCACCTCTCACCCTACACACTCACCTCTCACCCTACACACTCGCCTCTCACCCTACACAGTCGCCTCTCACCCTACACACTCACCTCTCACCCTACACACTCACCTCTCACCCTACACACTCACCTCTCACCCTACACACTCGCCTCTCACCCTACACACTCGCCTCTCACCCTAGACACTGCCGTCGACCGGCGGGTGAGGCATCTACCGGCGACGAAGGGTTGTCGAGGGACGCCCTCAGCTGGACGAGGACAGCCTGAAGCTGGGTCTGTGGGTCCCGTAGTGTCCGGTGGAGACCATAACTGGCGGTGGTGCGGTCAGCTGGAGAGTCCGCGCCTTGACCAGGCGACGGGTCAGCGCGCGTGACCAGCCCCAGCACCCGGTACTCCCCTAGATGGGCTTGCAGGGTCCAGCATCAGCTCCTGGCCCCGCCTCTCTCATATATTTTCTGAGTGCTGGGCAGGGACTTTGTTTCTATTGTTTTTCTTATCATATTTACATATAATGTGAGCATCCACGACTTCGTTGCCTAACCAGTTTCACTAATTGACAACACTGAGGGACGTTCTTTACAACATTTCTGCTGTTCATAGTTTTGGAAAATGATATTATGTTCACTTTTGTTTGATTCTCCTTCATCTTGTATGTCGTTGTCATGTCCCCTCAATCCCTCCTCTACTCCAGCGTGATGAGGTCTAATTCCCTCAGATTTTCCTCGTGGGTCTTGCCCTTCAGCTCAGGAACAAGCCTCGTTGCTTATTAATGAGCCCCTTTCTAGTTTTATTTGGTGTTTTTTTGTGTGGGGGCTTCCATGCTGCAGCTGCATACTTAACAGTGCGTCTCACGAAGGTTATATATAAGGCTCGGAAGACTCTCTTGCCCATATGTCTGAAGGCTCCTCGCACGGTGGTCAGTTCGACATACCCACTGACATAATGCTGCTCGTAGGTTCTTCTGGCTTTATAGTCTGGGTCGTTATGGAATTCCGTGCGCGTGAAATGTTAAAAATTTATCATTTTAACCTTCGCTCTTTCTTCTTCCCCCATAGTTGGTTGGGGATGGAAGTTCTGGCTGTGGAACATCACCTTGAACCCATAGCATGGTCACATAGTGGGTTGCATGGGTGTTGCATGGGTGTTACATGGGTGTTGCATGGATGTTACATGGGTGTTACATGGGTGTTGCATGGATGTTACATGGGTGTTACATGGGTGTTACATGGGTGTTACATGGGTGTTGCATGGGTGTTGCATGGGTGTTACATGGGTGTTGCATGGATGTTACATGGGTGTTACATGGGTGTTGCATGGATGTTACATGGGTGTTGCATGGGTGTTACATGGGTGTTGCATGGGTGTTACATGGGTGTTACATGGATGTTACATGGGTGTTACATGGGTGTTACATGGGTGTTGCATGGGTGTTACATGGGTGTTACATGGGTGTTGCATGGGTGTTACATGGGTGTTGCATGGGTGTTACATGGGTGTTACATGGGTGTTACATGGGTGTTACATGGGTTGGATGGAGTTTCCCCCTTCTGTGTGTGTACTCACCTATTTGTGCTTGCGGGGGTTGAGCTTCGGCTCTTTGGTCCCGCCTCTCAACTGTCAATCAACTGGTGTACAGGTTCCTGAGCCTACTGGGCTCTATCATATCTACATTTGAAACTGTGTATGGAGTCCACCACATCGCTGCCTAATGCATTCCATTTATTAACTACTCTGGCACTGAAAAGATTCTTTCTAACGTCCCTGTGGCTTATTTGGATACTCAGTTTCCGCCTGTGTGTCCCCTTGTTCGCGTACCACCAGTGTTGAATAGTTTATCCTTGTCTAGCCTGTCAATTCCCCTGAGGATTTTGAAGGTTGTGATGATGTCTCCTCTTATTCTTCTGTCTTCCAGTGTCGTAAGGTGCATTTCCTGCAGCCTTTCCTCGTAACTCATGCCTCTTAGTTCTGGGACTAGTCTAGTGGCATACCTTTAGTGGCATGTGTGTGCATGACTATTTACACTGCAGCATTCATATCCCTCCCAGAGACACATCCCCCCCCCACCTAGGTCAAGTATGACCTTCAGACCTTGACGACCCAATGATCCAGACACATTACCAGAGACACCTATCCCAGGTCACAGTGTTGACCCCGTTGTTGTTATAGATTCAGCTACTCGGAACTAGTTCCAAGTAGCACGGGCTATGGTGAGCCCGTAGTGGACTTACCTGGCACAGGAGCGGTGCTGTGTGTTGATCCCACCCCATCATCCTCTTATAGCATTCACTAACACTTCCCCACCTTCCCTTCCTTCCCTTCCCCACCACCACATTCTCTTTTCCACCTGCCCCTCCCTCATAGTAGTGAGGGGGGAGGGGGGGCCAGGTAGACATCATCCAAGGCGCCGTCTTAACAGATAATAACAGGTGAGCTAAATGGGATTTGAACCTTCTATCCCCACCGGTGAAGGGTGAGAGCTGCCCCCGTGGGAAGCTCCCTCACCGCTGAAGAGTTGACAAGAGAGGTCTCTCCTTCAAGGAGGGGTAGAAACAGCCTAAGCTACTCTATCCCTATGAGATGTATTTCTTTCTTGTCTCAATAAACATACTTGGACTTGAACTCTCCTCCAGCCAATAACCTCTAGCATCCCTTGATCTCGTTTATTTATGAAATCGACGCAGCTTGCCTGATAAAAGGTGTTCAATAGAACTTTACTAAACGTCTGAGACCACGGCAGAGGAAGATGGTCGTGCCATTCTGCAAAAATAAATAAGATACGAGGGAACCGAATCAGTGACCATATGAATACGAGTCCCACACATGCCATCACCGCGCCACAAACTCAAAAACACCATTACTGGCACCAGAAAAGATCGAGTTTATAGTAAAAAAAAAAATGGGGGTTTTGGAGGTGGTAGTCAGGTGCATGCAATCCCCCCCCCCCCCCTCCCTCCTTCCTTGCCTCCAGAGTACTGCACGGGGCCCACCTTGTTGACCTCACCTGGTTATACTGGGGGGGGGGGGGCGGTAAGTGGGAACAGTAGCCTCAGTAGCAGACTCCGGGAAGCGGTTTAACATTTTCTTGGACACAGCTTTAAGGTATTTGTCGTACTCTTGTTAATTTCGGGGGATTTCGAAAGAGGATGCTTCCCTTAGGAAACCAGCCAGTCTGAGCAATGGGAGGCACCAGGTCAGGAGGGACAAAGCATCGTGGATACCCAAAACATGTACTGTTTCTTCCTTCCTCCTTAGAAAGGAATGGGCACCATTCTTTTCCCCCGTCCAATCCCAAATCCTTATCCTGACCACTTCCAAGTGCTAAATAGTCGTAATGGTTTGGCGCTTTCCCTCCCCCCGCCCCCCGTTAATTCCTTCCCATTCCATCCTTATGTCTCTCAGCTTTTCTTCATGGGGGTGACAGCAATGGAATTCAGACCTAAAGGTGGCCCCCTAGCATCACACTGTCGATGGGGTCGATCAACGAGGCTTCTGGTAAACTGGCTCTTATATTGCATCTGTGATTGGTTGGATGGAACGATTTTACACCTTCAAGTATTAAAGAAGAGTCTTAACCCCTCTCCCTTAGAGTTCACTAGCTGTTGATACTTTAGCAAGGACTTTATGTACCTACCAGTGAGGCATCACCCAGGAGTCAGATGTTGAGCTCTCTGGCCATCCTGTTTGTGACCTTCCTAGCAGCCATGTGGGAACCCTAGCAGCCATGTGGGAACCCTAGCAGCCATGTGGGAACCCTAGCAGCCATGTGGGAACCCTAGCAGCCATGTGGGAAAGGAAAGGAGCCAGGGGGGATCCCCCTACCCGCTGGACACCTGCGGAATTTACTTCGTGCTCAAGTCTCATGAAATTCTAACCTTCTAAAGCCCAGACATCATCCCCGACCAGATACCCGCCCCGCTGCTATCTTATCAACTGAAGCATCGTCGTAAGGAACGTGTGAACACACTTGTATTCCTTTAAGGGAACAAATAAAGCTAAGAAAATACAATTGGTTACTCGTATAATACAGTTCTTAAATCTGAAGAAATATAATACAAGTAACCAGAACCCCAGCACATGTTCTAGGGGGGGTTGGAATCCCTCCCCCAGCACATGTTCTAGGGGGGGGTTGGAACCCCAGCACCTGGTCAAGAGGTTTGTCTATTCTTTGACTCATTACCTAGAGTGTAATTTGCTAATTATTTAATTGTGGGGTATGGTTAGCGCCGGATATAATTATATGGTCAGAACCACGATTGGATCTGACCTCTGGCCGGCCCGGGGAAATCTGAACCTCCATTTTTAGCCTCCACGTTATGTATGGGGTGGAGGAGCGCGTGGAGAGCCAGACCCCTCCCCTCCACCGCTGCTCCGACCGGTTACCAGCAGGAGCGGTATTAATGAACCCATTGCTGCATGTATATTAATGTGGGACCTACTGTACAGGCCAGGACGACACGAGTGCTGGTTAGCGAGCGGTGAGGACCCAGCTGGACCTTGAGGCTGCCGGGGACCTCACCGCCAAACATGGCCCCTGGCGGGGGTTGATCATCGAGGTCCCCTCCGTCGACGTCTTGGTCTGTGGCACCTGTGATGGCGAGACTCAGAGGAGTTTGATTTGTTCGTAGTTAACTGTTTTGTTACTGTTCCCTGGTCACTTGTGTTCACCAGGCAATGTTGTGCCTGGTAACATGCATTTTTATTTTGTTTTACTTTCACTCACTCTCACTCACTCACTCACACACTCACACACACACACACACACACACACACACACACACACACACACACACACACACACACACACACACACACACACACACACACACAGTTGAGGATTGCAAGATCGCAAGAGGTTGCAAGAGTTGTGACAGATGAGGATTGCAGGATCCTCCAAGAGGACCTGAACAGATTGCAGAGATGGTCAGAGAAATGGTTACTAGAATTCAACACGAGCAAATGTAAAGTTATGGAAATGGGACTAGGAGATAGGAGACCAAAGGGACAGTACACAATGAAGGGGAACAGCCTACCTGTAACGACGCGTGAAAGAGACCTGGGGGTGGACGTAACACCTAATCTATCTCCTGAGGCACATATTAATAGGATAACGACAGCAGCGTACTCTACACTGGCAAAAGTTAGAACATCATTCAGAAACCTAAGTAAGGAGGCATTTAGGGCGCTTTACACTGCCTACGTAAGGCCGGTCTTAGAGTATGCCGCCTCATCATGGAGTCCCCATCTGAAGAAGCATATAATGAAACTGGAAAAGGTTCAGAGGTTTGCAACGAGACTCGTCCCAGAGCTACGAGGGATGGGGTATGAAGAGCGCCTGAGGGAACTGTGCCTTACGACACTAGAAAGAAGAAGGGAGAGGGGGGACATGATAGGAACGTATAAGATACTCAGAGGAATTGACAGAGTGGACATAGACGAAATGTTCACACGGAATAGTAACAGAACGAGAGGACATGGATGGAAGCTTGAAACTCAGATGAGTCACAGAGATGTTAGGAAGTTTTCTTTTAGCGTGAGAGTAGTGGGGAAATGGAATGCACTTCAGGAACAGGTTGTGGAAGCAAATACTATTCATAATTTTAAAACCAGGTATGATAGGGAAATAGGACAGGAGTCATTGCTGTAAACAACCGATGCTCGAAAGGCGGGATCCAAGAGTCATTGCTCGATCCTGCAGACACAACTAGGTGAGTACAACTAGGTGAGTACACACACACACACACACACACACACACACACACACACACACACACACACACACACACACACACACACACACACACACACACTCTCTCTCTCTCTCTCTCTCTCTCTCTCTCTCTCTCTCTCTCTCTCTCTCTCTCTCTCTCTCTCTCTCTCTCTCTCTCTCTCTCTCTCTCTCTCTCACGCTCGCACGCTCACATTATGTATACAAGAAGCCAGCTATAATGATTATGTTCTGGCGTGAGTAACATAATCATCAGTAAGAGTGCGGGACACATAAGCTAAACAAGAGAACACTCGTTGGAAAGACGTCGACACTGTCCCTACCAACCAGAGCCACTGCCCCCCCCCCTCTCCTCATCCATATCTCTCCATTTCTCCTCTTTCTTTCCTTTCCTTCCTCCTCCTCCTCCTCCTCCTCCTCCTCCTCCTACCTCCCTCCTCCAATGCCACCATCACTAAACATACAGCTGTAGTTGCCACCATAAGCAACAACAGCAGCAGTGTCTACAAGCACAGCCCTGTCACTCCGTCGCCGCTCCCCCCCCCCCCTCCTCCTGTCACTCCAGAAACTGAGCAGTCGCGATAACTTGCCGTCAATAGTTAGGACCGAAGATATTTTACGCGTTGGAGGCCGATGATATGAGTGTGCTAGAGGCGGTGGTGGGCGTGACTCTCTCGCCCGCAGCTGCACTCACCCACTTGTACTCACCGGGGGTTGAGCTCTGGCTCTTTGGTCCCGGCTTTCAACTATTAATCAATTGGTGTACAGATTCCTGAGCCTACTGGGCTCTATCATACCTGCATTTAAAACTGTGTATGGAGTCAGCCTCCACCACGTCACTGCCTAATGCATTCCATCTGTTAACTACCCTGACACTTAACAAAAGTTCTTTGTATCGTCCCTGTGGCTCATTTGGGTACTACATTTCCACCTGTGTCCCCTTGTTCGCGTACCACCCGTGCTAAATAGTTTATTTTTATCTACCCTGCTAATTCTTCAAAGTGTGTATCGGAGATGGTGACAGATAAATTTTGTCTCGAGACACCAGCACTGTTTTAGTAAAAGAAAATCCTGCTTAAGAAAGGTTAAAGTTTTATAACAAGATGACAAACAAAAGAGAGAAGGATGGGCAGACTGCATATTCCTCGACTGTCAGAAAGCATTTGATATGGTCCCACATAAGAGTCCTAAGGTGGGTCAGAGAGAATCTCTTAGGAACGAAGCAGAGAGGTTACACTGAGAGAGACATCTGAGTGAAGAGAAGTTATGAAAGGAGAACCACAAGGCTCGGTTCTAGTGCCCATCCTGTTTCTAATATATGTCATCGACCAGACAGAGGAAATTGGCTATTCATATCAATGTTTACAGATGATGCGAAACTGACGAGAAGATTCAGGACAGAGATAGAGTATTAGGCATTGCAAACGGATTTGGACATACTACAGAAGTGACCTGAAAAATGGCTGCTAGAGTTTAGCCCAATTAAATGCAAAGTTTTGAAGATTGGAACAGGAGTGTGAAGACCAGTACAGCAGTATAAGATGAAGGAAAGACATATTTTTCAATCAGAAAAGGAGAAAAACCTGGGAGTGGACATAACCCCAAATCTGATACTAGAAGCCCACATTAGCAAAACAACATCAGCTGCATATAGCATACTGGCCAACATCCGTGTACTCTTCAGAAACTTGGAGAAAGGGGCTTTCCGGGGCCTATTTTCAGCAAAGGTGAGACACACGAATATGTATCCTCAGCATGGAACCCTTACATGAAAAGGACAAGAAGAAACTAGAAAAGGTCTCAGGAACGAGACTCGTTCCTGAGCTAAGGGGATGGAGCTATGAGGAAAGAGAGAGAACTGGACCTTACCATACTAGAAGAAAAGGAGCGATACCAGATATGATAGCAACATATAAGATTCTAAGGGAAACTGACAAGCTAGAGAATGCAGTGTTGTTCAACGCCAGGACCAGTAGAACGAGGAGTCATAGATGGACACTGCAGACGCAGATGAGTCATAGAGCCATCAGGAAAAACGTTTACCGTGATAGAGATATTAATAAGTGGAATAGATTAGACGTAGAAGTCGTTGAAGCTAATTACAATTAAACGTGTTAAATGCAAATACGATAAAAGCGTAAGTAATTAAGTCATTGTATTAATCTAAGGACATTTGGAAGGCGGGGCTAGGAGCCTAACTCGACCCTGCGAGCACATCTAGGTGAGTACACACGCACACACACACGCACACACACACGCACACACACACACACACACACACACACACACACACACACACACACACACACACACACACACACACACAAACACACACTCACACACACACACAGAAGAACTACCTAACTACCTAGAAGTTAACTACCTACCTAGGAACTACCTAGAAGAACTACCTAACAGGAAGGAGCCAGAGGGTAATGGTAAGGGGCGAAAAGTCGGACTGGCGAACAGTAACAAGTGGAGTACCTCAAGGATCGGTGCTGGGACCAATCCTCTTTCTAATTTACGTAAATGATATGTTTACAGGAGTGGAATCATACATGTCAATGTTTGCAGATGACGCAAAATTAATGAGAAGAGTTGTGACAGACGAGGATTGTAGGATCCTCCAAGAGGACTTAAACAGGCTGCAAAGATGGTCAGGGAAATGGCTACTGGAGTTTAACACCAGTAAATGTAAAGTTATGGAAATGGGATCAGGTGACAGGAGACCAAAGGGACAGTACACAATGAAGGGGAACAGCCTACCTGTAACGATTCGAGAAAGAGACCTGGGAGTGGATGTGACACCTAATCTAACTCCTGAGGCACATATAAATAGGATAACGACAGCAGCGTACTCTACACTGGCGAAAATTAGAACTTCATTCAGAAACCTAAATGAGGAAGCTTTTAGGGCACTTTACACTGCCTACGTGAGACCCGTCTTAGAGTATGCCGCGCCATCATGGAGCCCCCACCTGAAGAAACACATAAAGAAACTGGAGAAGGTTCAGAGGTTTGCGACGAGGCTTGTCCCAGAGCTACGAGGGATGGGATATGAAGAGCGGCTGAAGGAACTGAACCTTACGACACTAGAGAAAAGAAGGGAGAGAGGAGATATGATAGGGACATATAAAATACTCAGGGGAATTGACAAAGTGGAAATAGATGAAATGTTCACACGTAATAATAACAGAACGAGGGGACATGGGTGGAAACTGGAAACTCAGATGAGTCACAGAGATGTTAGGAAGTTTTCTTTTAGCGTGAGAGTAGTAGAAAAATGGAATGCACTTGGGGAACAGGTTGTGGAAGCAAATACTATTCATACTTTTAAAACTAGGTATGATAGGGAAATGGGACAGGAGTCATTGCTGTAAACAACCGATAGCTAGAAAGGCGGGATCCAAGAGTCAATGCTCGATCCTGCAAGCACATATAGGTGAGTACATATATAGGTGAGTACACACACACACACACACACACACACACACACACACACACACACACACACACACACACACACACACACACACACACACACACACACACACCTGAAGGGAACCATAAGTGTGGTAGAGGACACACCCGTCCATCCGTCAGTGTCATCACCACCACAACTCCACCCACACTTACTCCACAATTATCCACGACCCATCCACGGCAGGCGGGGGAGTGGATCTTCATTGACCGAGTGGATCTTATCGGATAAGCTGAGTTTTGCTTGATACCTTGTTAATTGTTGGATAGGTGGACCTTCCAAGCATGCGTACAGCTGTGTCTGGGTACAAGTGACAGGATGAACAACCCAGCGGATTTTCTTCCTTTTGGGGAGTGTTGTACATGCTGCTATGGCGGTGTGTCCACTCACAGGATGAGTGGCGCTGCCCAATACTGTCACTATGGCGGTGTGTCCACTCACAGGATGAGTGGCGCTGCCCAGTACTGTCACTATGGCGGTGTGTCCACTCACAGGATGAGTGGCGCTGCCCAATACTGTCACTATGGTGGTGTGTCGACTCACAGGATGAGTGGCGCTGCCCAATACTGTCACTATGGTGGTGTGTCGACTCACAGGATGAGTGGCGCTGCCCAATACTGTCACTATGGCGGTGTGTCGACTCACAGGATGAGTGGCGCTGCCCAATACTGTCACTATGGCGGTATGTCCACTCACAGGATGAGTGGCGCTGCCCAATACTGTCACTATGGCGGTGTGTCGACTCACAGGATGAGTGGCGCTGCCCAATACTGTCACTATGGTGGTGTGTCGACTCACAGGATGAGTGGCGCTGCCCAATACTGTCAATATGGCGGTGTGTCCACTCACAGGATGAGTGGCGCTGCCCAATACTGTCACTATGGCGGTATGTCCACTCACAGGATGAGTGGCGCTGCCCAATACTGTCACTATGGCGGTGTGTCGACTCACAGGATGAGTGGCGCTGCCCAATACTGTCACTATGGTGGTGTGTCGACTCACAGGATGAGTGGCGCTGCCCAATACTGTCACTATGGCGGTGTGTCCACTCACAGGATGAGTGGCGCTGCCCAATACTGTCACTATGGTGGTGTGTCGACTCACAGGATGAGTGGCGCTGTCCAATACTGTCACTATGGTGGTGTGTCGACTCACAGGATGAGTGGCGCTGCCCAATACTGTCACTATGGTGGTGTGTCGACTCACAGGATGAGTGGCGCTGCCCAATACTGTCACTATGGTGGTGTGTCGACTCACAGGATGAGTGGCGCTGCCCAATACTGTCACTATGGTGGTGTGTCGACTCACAGGATGAGTGGCGCTGCCCAATACTGTCACTATGGTGGTGTGTCGACTCACAGGATGAGTGGCGCTGCCCAATACTGTCACTATGGTGGTGTGTCGACTCACAGGATGAGTGGCGCTGCCCAATACTGTCACTATGGCGGTGTGTCGACTCACAGGATGAGTGGCGCTGCCGAATACTGTCACTATGGCGGTGTGTCCACTCACAGGATGAGTGGCGCTGCCCAATACTGTCACTATGGCGGTATGTCCACTCACAGGATGAGTGGCGCTGCCCAATACTGTCACTATGGCGGTGTGTCCACTCACAGGATGAGTGGCGCTGCCCAATACTGTCACTATGGCGGTGTGTCCACTCACAGGATGAGTGGCGCTGCCCAATACTGTCACTATGGCGGTGTGTCCACTCACAGGATGAGTGGCGCTGCCTAATACTGTCACTATGGCGGTGTGTCTACTCACAGAATGAGTGGCGCTGCCCAATACTGTCACTATGGCGGTGTGTCCTCTCACAGGATGAGTGGCGCTACCCAATACTGTCACTATGGCGGTATGTCCACTCACAGGATGAGTGGCGCTGCCCAATACTGTCACTATGGCGGTGTGTCCACTCACAGGATGAGTGGCGCTGCCCAATACTGTCACTATGGCGGTGTGTCCACTCACAGGATGAGTGGCGCTGCCCAATACTGTCACTATGGCGGTGTGTCCACTCACAGGATGAGTGGCGCTGCCCAATACTGTCACTATGGCGGTGTGTCCACTCACAGGATGAGTGGCGCTGCCCAATAAACTCGCCTCTCGGGGCAAAATTTAAATCCTCCCTGGGCCAGCAGATTTTCACTGTATGAGTAAATATTCATATGAAACGTAGATTTCTTCCTAGGATGAGTTAATCTTCATAGGTTGAATAAATCATTGTAAAACGCCTGGAATTCTCTTCTGTGTAAACAACATTTGTAAAAGTCATACAAGGTCGAGGGGGCGGAATAGTTTAGAAGAGAACAGTCAAGCCTATGGTTCGCCACCAGCCTGCCCCCCAGCCCCTGTATAGTCCTTTGAATAGGAAACTGCTATTATGTCGTTGTGTGACACTAACTGCCAATTACGTAATTAGAAGACAAAAGTAGCGTCTTGTAAAGGGGGGGAGGGGCTGATCTCTAGCCACTACTCGGATCAGAAATGAGTAACTGGAGAAGAGAGAGAGAGAGAGAGAGAGAGAGAGAGAGAGAGAGAGAGAGAGAGAGAGAGAGAGAGAGAGAGATAGATAGATAGATAGATATTGGTGATCCTTCTCGTTAGCCTCTCGTTAATGGTCTTCAACGAGACGCCTCTCAGTGGCGAGGCTGGTGTATGGGTCTCGTTGCCTGTTGTGGCCACTGGCTTATGGCGAGGGACGTATCTATCTATCTGTCTATCTGTCTCTCCATTCCTTGCTGCTTGGTTCATCTTGGTTCAAGATGATACGCCCGTAGAGGGATAGTTTATGTCCATGGAGGGATAGTTTATGTCCATGGAGGGATAGTTTATGTCCATGGAGGGATAGTTTATGTCCATGGAGGGATAGTTTATGTCCATGGAGGGATAGTTTATGTCCATGGAGGGATAGTTTGTGTCCATGGAGGGATAGTTTATGTCCATGGAGGGATAGTTTATGTCCATGGAGGGATAGTTTATGTCCATGGAGGGATAGTTTATGTCCATGGAGGGATAGTTTATGTCCATGGAGGGATAGTTTATGTCCATGGAGGGATAGTTTGTGTCCATGGAGGGATAGTTTATGTCCATGGAGGGGTAGTTTATGTCCATGGAGGGATAGTTTATGTCCATGGAGGGATAGTTTGTGTCCATGGAGGGATAGTTTGTGTCCATGGAGGGATAGTTTATGTCCATGGAGGGATAGTTTGTGTCCATGGAGGGATAGTTTATGTCCATGGAGGGATAGTTTGTGTCCATGGAGGGATAGTTTATGTCCATGGAGGGATAGTTTATGTCCATGGAGGGATAGTTTGTGTCCATGGAGGGATAGTTTGTGTCCATGGAGGGATAGTTTATGTCCATGGAGGGATAGTTTATGTCCATGGAGGGGTAGTTTATGTCCATGGAGGGATAGTTTATGTCCATGGAGGGATAGTTTATGTCCATGGAGGGATAGTTTATGTCCATGGAGGGATAGTTTGTCTCCATGGAGGGATAGTTTATGTCCATGGAGGGATAGTTTGTCTCCATGGAGGGATAGTTTATGTCCATGGAGGGATAGTTTATGTCCATGGAGGGATAGTTTATGTCCATGGAGGGGTAGTTTATGTCCATGGAGGGATAGTTTATGTCCATGGAGGGATAGTTTATGTCCATGGAGGGATAGTTTATGTCCATGGAGGGATAGTTTGTGTCCATGGAGGGATAGTTTATGTCCATGGAGGGATAGTTTATGTCCATGGAGGGATAGTTTATGTCCATGGAGGGATAGTTTGTCATGTGTGTCGTTTCAGCCGCTTGAGAGATTGTCGCTAATAACAGCTTAACTGAACTGCTATTTTCTATCAACAGACTGGGCTACACACCCTGGTATACGCGGCTTCTTGGCCCCGGGGACAGGAAGCCTGCGAGGCTTATCCAGGCCACCCCCCCCCCTCCCCCTTCCCCCACTAGGCTAACTATATTGACCTTCTCCAGGATGCAACCCACAACAGCTGCCTAAGTCTCGTGGTACCTACTTACTGCCAAGTGAACAGATGCATCAGGTGAGAGGAAACGTTGCCCAAACGTCTCCACTGCGCTGCAGAGCTCCCTAACGTGCTCTGCTCCAAATGTTAATTCTTTGTCAATTTCTGCTGTAATATAATTCCATAATGTGTTAATAAATGTGTTATTGGATTTACTGACCCCGAGGGGCATAGCTGTGTGTAGCAGTGGCCCCGAGGGGCATAGCTGTGTGTAGCGGTGGCCCCGAGGGGCATAGCTGTGTGTAGCGGTGGCCCCGAGGGGCATAGCTGTGTGTAGCAGTGGCCCCGAGGGGCATAGCTGTGTGTAGCGGTGGCCCCGAGGGGCATAGCTGTGTGTAGCGGTGGCCCCGAGGGGCATAGCTGTGTGTAGCAGTGGCCCCGAGGGGCATAGCTGTGTGTAGCGGTGGCCCCGAGGGGCATAGCTGTGTGTAGCGGTGGCCCCGAGGGGCATAGCTGTGTGTAGCGGTGGCCCCGAGGGGCATAGCTGTGTGTAGCGGTGGCCCCGAGGGGCATAGCTGTGTGTAGCGGTGGCCCCGAGGGGCATAGCTGTGTGTAGCAGTGGCCCCGAGGGGCATAGCTGTGTGTAGCAGTGGCCCCGAGGGGCATAGCTGTGTGTAGCGGTGGCCCCGAGGGGCATAGCTGTGTGTAGCAGTGGCCCCGAGGGGCATAGCTGTGTGTAGCGGTGGCCCCGAGGGGCATAGCTGTGTGTAGCAGTGGTCCCGAGGGGCATAGCTGTGTGTAGCAGTGGCCCCGCGGGGCATAGCTGTGTGTAGCGGTGGCCCCGAGGGGCATAGCTGTGTGTAGCAGTGACTCCGAGGGGCATAGCTGTGTGTAGCGGTGGCCCCGAGGGGCATAGCTGTGTGTAGCAGTGACCCCGAGGGGCATAGCTGTGTGTAGCAGTGACCCCGAGGGGCATAGCTGTGTGTAGCGGTGGCCCCGAGGGGCATAGCTGTGTGTAGCGGTGGCCCCGAGGGGCATAGCTCTGTGTAGCAGTGGTCCCGAGGGGCATAGCTGTGTGTAGCAGTGGCCCCGAGGTGCATAGCTGTGTGTAGCAGTAGCCCCGAGGGGCATAGCTGTGTGTAGCAGTGGCCCCGAGGGGCATAGCTGTGTGTAGCAGTAGCCCCGAGGGGCATAGCTGTGTGTAGCAGTGGCCCCGAGGGGCATAGCTGTGTGTAGCAGTGGCCCCGAGGTGCATAGCTGTGTGTAGCAGTGACCCCGAGGGGCATAGCTGTGTGTAGCAGTGGCCCCGAGGGGCATAGCTGTGTGTAGCAGTGGCCCCGAGGGGCATAGCTGTGTGTAGCAGTGACCCCGAGGGGCATAGCTGTGTGTAACAGTGGCCCCGAGGGGCATAGCTGTGTGTAGCAGTGACCCCGAGGGGCATAGCTGTGTGTAACAGTGGCCCCGAGGGGCATAGCTGTGTGTAGCAGTGGCCCCGATGGGCATAGCTGTGTGTAGCAGTGGCCCCGAGGGGCATAGCTGTGTGTAGCAGTGACCCCGAGGGGCATAGCTGTGTGTAGCAGTGACCCCGGGGAGCATAGCTGTGTGTAGTAGTGGCCCCGAGGGGCATAGCTGTGTGTAGCAGTGGCCCCGAGGGGCATAGCTGTGTGTAGCAGTGGCCCCGAGGGGCATAGCTGTGTGTAGCAGTGGCCCCGAGGGGCATAGCTGTGTGTAGCAGTGGCCCCGAGGGGCATAGCTGTGTGTAGCAGTGACCCCGAGGGGCATAGCTGTGTGTAGCAGTGACCCCGAGGGGCATAGCTGTGTGTAGCAGTGACCCCGAGGGGCATAGCTGTGTGTAGCAGTGACCCCGGTGAGCATAGCTGTGTGTAGCAGTGGCCCCGAGGGGCATAGCTGTGTGTAGCAGTGACCCCGAGGGGCATAGCTGTGTGTAGCAGTGGCCCCGAGGGGCATAGCTGTGTGTAGCAGTGGCCCCGAGGGGCATAGCTGTGTGTAGCAGTAGCCCCGAGGGGCATAGCTGTGTGTAGCAGTGACCCCGAGGGGCACAGCTGTGTGTAGCAGTAGCCCCGAGGGGCATAGCTGTGTGTAGCAGTGGCCCCGGGGAGCATAGCTGTGTGTAGCAGTGGCCCCGAGGGGCATAGCTGTGTGTAGCAGTGGCCCCGAGGGGCATAGCTGTGTGTAGCAGTAGCCCCGAGGGGCATAGCTGTGTGTAGCAGTGGCCTGCTACGTCGTCCTTCAGGGCCCCCAGAAGGGTCTAAAACCTGTACCGCTACGAACATTATGACGTCATAGTCACGTTACACATCTATAGTGCATACCATGTATAAGACACGACACTCTATCTCTTTATTTTCATTGGGTTGGGATGGGATCGGATATAATAGGATAGGCTTGGTTAGGTTGGGTTGGGTTAGAATAGGTTAGCTAGGGTGTGTTTACAGACAAGCGATGACGTAGAAGGGTACATACTTTTCGCAGGTCTCAGACCCTTCTCCAGGTATGTGATCCTCATAGCTACTCTGACATAGAAAATGGGAACCAGTAGCAACATTGGAGGCGGGACGCTGTCAATAACCAATTTCAGACTAATTATAAATGCTATCATCATCATCTCAGGATGTAAACATGATACAACACAAAAGGAATTAACTTGGACGGTAGAGCGACGGTCTGGCGTCATGCAGGTCTGCGTTCAATCCCCGACCGTCCAAGTGGTTGGGCACAATTCCTTCCCCTCCCCGTCATATCCCAAATCCTTATCCTGACCCTTTCCCAGTGCTATATAGTCGTAATGGCGTGGAGCTTTATCCTGATAATTCCTTCCTTCCTCGTGAATTCAGAATATTTTTTACGTTCAGATGAAGACTTAATTTGGTATCGGTTCACAGTTCTTGGTCCACAGCAACACGAAGCCTCTCTCCCTCCATCTCACACTCCCTCCCTCAGCCCCTTCCTTCCTTCCCTCCCTCCCTCCCTCCTTCCTTCCCTCCCTCCCTCCCTCCCTCCCTCCCTCCCTCCCTCCCTCCTTCCTTCCCTCCCTCCCTCCCCCCAAGGAGTCTGGCACCCCCTCCCTAATTACAAGGCTGCGACACGCCTCGCACAATGTTATTTACGGTTATGACTCCGTGGTTTTATTGTGTCAAAGCTTTTAACTAATTATAAGCCCATTAAACCTATGCGGACGGAAGATTATGTGAGCGGGAGCGATTATACTGATTACAAACTGCCCGCCCCCACCACGGCGACGTCCAGCGACGCCCCCACCACGGCGACGTCCAGCGACGCCTCCACCACGGCGACGTCCAGCGACGCCCCCACCACGGCGACGTCCAGCGACGCCCCCACCACGGCGACGTCCAGCGACGCCTCCACCACGGCGACGTCCAGCGACGCCCCCACCACGGCGACGTCCAGCGACGCCCCCACCACGGCGACGTCCAGCGCCGCCCCCACCACGGCGACGTCCAGCGACGCCCCCACCACGGCGACGTCCAGCGCCGCCCCTTACCACGGAATCAGCCACTTAGCATGTCATGTACACACACACACACACACACACACACACACACACACACACGTATGTTAATAGGCCTATACACAAACGTGTATTTAGTCATCGCTTCAAAACACGGGTTACAAGGTTGTCAGATGAGCCGGAGGAGAGAATCTGAGCCCAGTACGCTACCTGGGGCCGGGAGGGACTGGCAGGCCCGGCCATACTCTCTATATAAATGACTTAGGGAAGGCTTTTGTGGCCGACGAATGTGAAAGGAACCCGCAATGTAACAATACAAAAACAAAAAAGCCAGTCCTCAAAAGGAGCAATAGCTGTGACTGATTTTATGGGCTTTAAAATGAAACAAAAGAACATCGGTGAGGTGCAAGCGGCCCCCCTTCAGCACCCCTTCTGGCTGCTGCCTGCTTTGATGTCTGCTCTGCTGCCTCTTCTACTACCTATAGTCTGCTGCCTGCTGTTCCTAGTCTGCTGCCTGCTGTACCTAGTCTGCTGCCTGCTGTTCCTAGTCTGCTGCCTGTTGTTCCTAGTCTGCTGCCTGCTGTTCCTAGTCTGCTGCCTGCTGTACCTAGTCTGCTGCCTGCTGTTCCTAGTCTGCTGCCTGTTGTTCCTAGTCTGCTGCCTGCTGTTCCTAGTCTGCTGCCTTCTGTACCTATTCTGCTGCCTTCTGTTCCTAGTCTGCTGCCTGCTGTTCCTAGTCTGCTGCCTTCTGTACCTAGTCTGCTGCCTGCTGTTCCTAGTCTGCTGCCTTCTGTTCCTAGTCTGCTGCCTGCTGTTCCTAGTCTGCTATGTGCTAGGCTTAGTCTGCTGTTTGGTCTGCTGCCTGTTTAACAACCCAGTCTTCTCCTTGCTGTACCTAGTCTGCTGTATCTCTCTACTAACGTAATAGACTAACCTGCTGAACTAGACTTTTCATGACAGGTGTTGCACTGTTGCTGTTCTCCAAGCACCAGTATGTCAAGTCTTGGTGGAATATCTCCACTCACTCTACAGCTTATTTCTCAGCCTTATTAATTAACATGTTGCTAACGCTAAATATGCAACATTTGACCAAATTATGCAACAACTAATTAGAATCCGTTAGCATTAAAGGCGACGGGATTCACGGCCGCGAATTGAATCTGTTCAGCATCGCTCTACTGACCAATAGGTCGTATTAGGGAGTGTCTTAAGGGCAGGTTCTCTCTGAAGAGAGCGCCGCTAATGACCCTTACGTGCGCGGGTTGTCTCAGCATTGTCTTGCGCCTCAAGATGCTTGCGTCGGGCTGGTCTCTCTCTTATGAGTAACTCAAGGCGAACACAAATCTTATTACGTGAAAGGTTTCGAAAGCTGCATCATTAGAGAGCAGGAAATAGCCGGTTCATTATTCCTTATAGTCAGCAGCAGCATGTCGCTGATAGTCGTTTAAAGACATTAAAAATCCTTTGCAATGTTAGTCTTTAACATCTCCAGCGGGGGTCTTGTTGATGACCGTGAGTTGTCTTGATGCTGCAAGATCCATTAAGATACCTTTACTGACCTCCCGAGTACACAAATGCTGTAAATCTTGGCGGTGAGATCCACGTTTGGTGGAAGCAATTCGTGTGAGGAGGAATTAATCTGGCATTGTAACGTAAGACCTTCAGGGGGTAACTTGTGCATTTGGGTTCCGTTGTCATGTATTTGTGGTACACCTGGTCCTTGTTGTGGTACACCTGGTGCTTGTTGTGGTACACCTGGTGCTTGTTGTGGTACACCTGGTCCTTGTTGTGGTACACCTGGTCCTTGTTGTGGTACATCTGGTCCCTTATTGTGGTACACCTGGTGCTTGTTGTGGTACACCTGGTCCTTGTTGTGGTACACCTGGTCCTTGTTGTGGTACATCTGGTGCTTGTTGTGGTACACCTGGTCCTTGTTGTGGTACATCTGGTCCCTTATTGTGGTACACCTGGTCCTTGTTGTGGTACATCTGGTCCTTGTTGTGGTACACCTGGTCCTTGTTGTGGTACACCTGGTCCTTGTTGTGGTACACCTGGTGCTTGTTGTGGTACACCTGGTCCTTGTTGTGGTACACCTGGTCCTTGTTGTGGTACACCTGGTGCTTGTTGTGGTACACCTGGTCCTTGTTGTGGTACATCTGGTGCTTGTTGTGGTACACCTGGTCCTTGTTGTGGTACATCTGGTCCCTTATTGTGGTACACCTGGTCCTTGTTGTGGTACACCTGGTCCTTGTTGTGGTACACCTGGTCCTTGTTGTGGTACACCTGGTCCTTGTTGTGGTACACCTGGTCCTTGTTGTGGTACACCTGGTCCAATTCAGACCACTTGGAGGGGTGGTCTGAATTGAATGAATCAGACCATCTTTCACGTAATGCCTTTCCTTTAGTGCACGGACCTGTCGGAGGAGCTACTCCTTGATGCCCTGGCCAGGCGGCGGGCTACTCCTTGATGCCCTGGCCAGGCGGCGGGCTACTCCTTGATGCCCTGGCCAGGCGGCGGGCTTCTCCTTGATGCCCTGGCCAGGCGGCGGGCTACTCCTTGATGCCCTGGCCAGGCGGCGGGCTACTCCTTGATGCCCTGGCCAGGCGGCGGGCTTCTCCTTGATGCCCTGGCCAGGCGGCGGGCTACTCCTTGATGCCCTGGCCAGGCGGCGGGCTACTCCTTGATGCCCTGGCCAGGCGGCGGGCTACTCCTTGATGCCCTGGCCAGGCGGCGGGCTACTCCTTGATGCCCTGGCCAGGCGGCGGGCTACTCCTTGATGCCCTGGCCAGGCGGCGGGCTACTCCTTGATGCCCTGGCCAGGCGGCGGGGTACTCCTTGATGCCCTGGCCAGGCGGCGGGCTACTCCTTGATGCCCTGGCCAGGCGGCGGGCTACTCCTTGATGCCCGGGCAAGGCTCGTACTTGACTTCACCACCATCTATCATCCGGATCCTGGCCGGTTCTTCCTGCCAGGAGAATCAGCACCAAGCTACGAGGTAGTGTAGCTAAGCGGGTCTGTAGCGAAGGCGGAGGTGGATGCATCCCACATCCACAACGGCTTCTTATGTGAAAAGCTGATTAGTAAAAACCTTGTTCCGCGGCAGTAGAGCCCCCACGAGGCGTCACGACGACACCATCTCAACATTCCTCTCACACACCTCACATCCGCCAGGGGGGGGGGGGAGGACACCCCCCTCCCCCCCACTATGAATAAATTTTCAATCTAACTGATAATCATATGCAAATCTCCGGCGAGGAAAAACAATATATTGCCCTATTACAAAACAAAAGCTGCCAAGGCGATGCCCCACACGCCCAGCTGGCCGCAAAGAGCTACGACGACGACGACCTCTCAGCCTCCCACGACCCCCTCGTATAAACACGGAGAACGACCCGTATAGACCAAAAGGTGGCACGAAAGGTCTCGTCATTACAGGAAGGGGGACCATTACTGCCCGTCGTCCCTGCAATATGGCCCTCTGGCATGGCCCGTTCCCCCTGACAGCTTCTATTGTTGTGGTTTTATCTGCGATCGTCAGCTATCTCGGTTATAGACGCCCGTAATGACATGATTGGTGGGTGTAAAGCTGCTTCCTGGGGGACGCCGGCCGCTGGGGCCCCTCGCGGTGGGCCGAGCTGCTCGCGGCCCAGGCCACAGGGGCCCAGGCGGGGCCAGACTTGAATGAAGCTGAGGTAGTGAACCACCTGGCCACGAGTAGTCGTGAACTACCTGACTACGAGCAGTGGTGAACTACCAGACTACGAGCAGTGGTGAACTACCAGACTACGAGCAGTGGTGAACTACCAGACTACGAGCAGTGGTGAACTACCAGACTACGAGCAGTGGCGAACTACCAGACTACGAGCATTGGCGAACTACCTGACTACGAGCAATGGTGAACTACCTGACTACGAGCAATGGTGAACTACCAGACTACGAGCAGTGGTGAACTACCAGACTACGAGCATTGGCGAACTACCTGACTACGAGCAATGGTGAACTACCTGACTACGAGCAATGGTGAACTACCAGACTACGAGCAGTGGTGAACTACCAGACTACGAGCATTGGCGAACTACCTGACTACGAGCAATGGTGAACTACCTGACTACGAGCAATGGTGAACTACCAGACTACGAGCAGTGGTGAACTACCAGACTACGAGCATTGGTGAACTACCTGACTACGAGCAATGGTGAACTACCAGACTACGAGCAGTGGTGAACTACCAGACTACGAGCATTGGCGAACTACCTGACTACGAGCAATGGTGAACTACCAGACTACGAGCAGTGGTGAACTACCAGACTACGAGCATTGGTGAACTACCTGACTACGAGCAGTGGTGAACTACCTGACTACGAGCAGTGGTGAACTACCTGACTACGAGCAGTGGTGAACCAGTTGGATCCTTATCAAGACACAACGAAAACGATAACGAAGCCATTATAAAGCCAGAGAGTAGTTGAGGCTGTAAGAGAAGAGGTGAGGCTATAGGAGAAGAGGTGAGGCAATAGGAGAAGAGGTGAGGCTATAGGAGAAGAGGTGAGGCTATAGGAGAAGAGGTGAGGCTATAGGAGAAGAGGTGAGGCTATAGGAGAAGAGGTGAGGCTATAGGAGAAGAGGTGAGGCTATAGGAGAAGAGGTGAGGCTATAGGAGAAGAGATGAGGCTATAGAAGAGGTGAGGCTATAGGAGGAGAGGTGAGGCTATAGAAGATGTGAGGCTATATGAGAAGAGGTGAGGCTATAGGAGGAGAGGTGAGGCTATAGGAGAAGAGGTGAGGCTATAGGAGAAGAGGTGAGGCAATAGGAGAAGAGGTGAGGCTATAGGAGAATAGGTGAGGCTATAGGAGAATAGGTGAGGCTATAGGAGAATAGGTGAGGCTATAGGAGAAGAGGTGAGGCTATAGGAGAAGAGGTGAGCCTATAGGAGAAGAGGAGAGGCTATAGGAGAATAGGTGAGGCTATAGGAGAAGAGGTGAGGCTATATGAGAAGAGGTGAGGCTATAGGAGGAGAGGTGAGGCTATAGGAGAAGATGCGAGGCTATAGGAGAAGAGGTGAGGCTATAGGAGAAGAGGTGAGGCTATAGGAGAAGAGATGAGGCTATAGAAGAGGTGAGGCTATAGGAGGAGAGGTGAGGCTATAGGAGAAGAGGTGAGGCTATAGGAGAAGAGGTGAGGCTATAGGAGAATAGGTGAGGCTATAGGAGGAGAGGTGAGGCTATAGGAGAAGATGTGAGGCTATAGGAGAAGAGGTGAGGCTATAGGAGAAGAGGTGAGGCTATAGGAGAAGAGATGAGGCTATAGAAGAGGTGAGGCTATAGGAGGAGAGGTGAGGCTATAGGAGAAGAGGTGAGGCTATAGGAGAAGAGATGAGGCTATAGAAGAGGTGAGGCTATAGGAGAAGAGATGAGGCTATAGAAGAGGTGAGGCTATAGGAGGAGAGGTGAGGCTATAGGAGAAGAGGTGAGGCTATAGGAGAAGAGGTGAGGCTATAGGAGAAGAGGTGAGGCTATAGGAGAAGAGGTGAGGCTATAGGAGAATAGGTGAGGCTATAGGAGAAGAGGTGAGGCTATAGGAGAAGAGGTGAGGCTATAGGAGAATAGGTGAGGCTATAGGAGAATAGGTGAGGCTATAGGAGAAGAGGTGAGGCTATAGGAGAAGAGGTGAGGCTGTAGTATATAAACAGATAAGTGTCTAATATTGATTAATATATTCGCTTTCAGTTATTAGGCTCAATAAACTATTAATCTAATTTGCATAATTTATTCATCATTGACTATCACATTCCTTTGCAGTATAGATATTGCTAAATATATTGCAGTAGTGCATTTATTATATTAAATGAAAGTTGCATCTATGAGGCAACTTCGATTTCAGAGTATTTGGTTAGTTAATGCGATCATAAAAATCAGCCTTCACTCTTTTGTCTATAATCAGCCGTCACTCGCGTCTACGATCAGCCATCAGCCGCTGTGTTGTGTGGCGGTGAAGGTTCAGCGCAGCACAGTAACTGCGGCGTTCTCTCTAGTATTCATATGCTCCAAGGTGACCCACTCATCAACAACGATGCCTGTAATCGATGGTTTTCGCTGCTTCAGCAACTCGCTTATCCTTCCCGCCTACCCACCAACGCTAGCCTACCCGCCCTCCACGCCCTCCCACTCGCCCACCTGAGCCAACCCACCCACCACGCCCTCCCACTCGCCCACCTGAGCCAACCCGCCCACCACGCCCTCCCACTCGCCCACCTGAGCCAACCCGCCCACCACGCCCTCCCACTCACCCATCTGAGCCAACACGCCCTCCCACTCGCCCACCTGAGCCAACCCGCCCACCACGCCCTCCCACTCGCCCACCTGAGCCAACCCGCCCACCACGCCCTCCCACTCGCCCACCTGAGCCAACCCGCCCACCTACCCATCCACCAGCCCGCTCTTCCACCCACCTACCCGCCCTCCTTCATCACGGCTCTGCCTGTCACCCGGTTAAAGACGTGCGATTTATAGTGGTGTGAGTCTGGCATTGTGATTCCCTCCTCTTATTTGGGGGTCAAGTGGAGCCGCCCGTGGGTGGGAGCCTCGTGGGGGCACTGTAGAGCTCCGCTGCAATCATTAAAATGACACGCTTCTCCTCGCTGGTGCCCAGAACCTGCCCCTTACAAGTTTCTCATCAATTATCTTGAAGTCGCACTCGAAGGCTGCTCCAGTTCAACGGGCAGAATGAGGAGGAATTTACTAGTCACGAAAATAAAAACATATCTATATGTGCAGAAAAGTTAAGTGCACACTCTGTGGTATAGGTACTTAACCCCCATAAATACAAACTGGTTATAAAGCTCTGAAGAACATAGGCTCATTGTAAAGCTGGCGTGGAAGTGAATTAAAATATCCTGTAATGCAACAGCACGATCATGGGTCTGGTCATGAATACACGCTCACCACCATGCCTAGCAAATATAACCCAACCACAGTAGAACCTCTGGTTCCCAACTCCCCATGAGAAATAAATGTATATTGAGTGTTCAAACTGTAAAATCAAATTTTAGATGTGAATGGTTTTTAGGTTTAGATGTGGAGAACCTAATGTTCTCTAGGCGTTCTGTGTGTGTGTACTCACCTATTTGTGCTTGCGGGGGTTGAGCTTTGGCTCGTTAGTCCCGCCTCTCAACTGTCAATCAACTGGTGTACAGATTCCTGAGCCTTCTGGGCTCTATCATATCTACCTTTAAAACTGTGTATGGAGTCAGCCTCCACCACATCACTGCCTAATGCATTCCACCTGTTAACTACTCTGACACTGGAAAAGTTCTTTCTAACGTCCCTGTGGCTCATTTGGGTGCTCAGTTTCCATCTGTGTCCCCTTGTTCTCGTACCACCACCACCAGTGTTGAATAGTTTATCCTTGTCTACTCCTGTCAATTCTCCTCAGGATTTTGTAGGTAGTAATCATGTCTCCCCTTATTCTTCTATCTTCCAGTGTCGTAAGATGCATTTCCCGCAGGCTTTCTTCGTAACTCATGCCTCTTAGTTCTGGGACTAGTCTAGTGGTATACCTCTGAACTTTTTCCAGCTTCGTCTTGTGCTTGACAAGGTACGGGCTCCATGCTGGGGCCGCATGTGTGTGTGTGTGTCTTACGACTGCGTATGTATACTTGCGCGTGTGTGTAAATCTATTTTAAACACACCTGTCATCCCTATATTAACAAAGCCTTGAGGGAAATCTGAAATTACAGGAGAGAATCACCACATAACTAGCTACAGAAGGTAGTTACAAGTGTTGACCAGCGGTCACAACATACAGGCGCCCCACACACACCTGGCTTGAAGGGAAGGCAAGATATGGAGGCGTGGGATGGGGGGAAGGGATGGCAGAGATGGGAGAGGGAGAACGGGAGATGGGAGGGAAGGTGAAGGGGGGGGGGGTGTGTAAGGTGGATGGGAGAGGTAGGGGTAGGGGGGGACTCGCTCACCTGTAATAACAGTCTTCACCAACATTTCATCACCCTATACTCCTTTGTGAAGCCCAGTAGTGTAAGGACAGTGTCCCGTGGCCTACCTGCCTGCCTACCTTTCTATACCTGCCTACCTACCTGTCTTTCTACCTACCTACCTACCTGCCTGCCTACCTGCCTACTTGCGCCTACTTGCCACCCAAACTATCTGCTTCATTAACCTGCCTGCCCTGCTATCTGCCTGAGTGCCTTACTCCTTCACGTCTCTCCTTCAATGTCCACTCTTCCTCTCCTCTATGTCTCTGTATTTCAGTCATCACCACCGGGGGACAGCGTGCACCACCGGGGGACAGCGTGCACTACCGGGGGGACAGCGTGCACCACCGGGGGGACAGCGTGCACCACCGGGGGGACAGCGTGCACCACCGGGGGACAGCGTGCACCACCGGGGGACAGCGTGCACCACCGGGAGACAGCGTGCACCACCGGGGGACAGCGTGCACTACCGGGGGGACAGCGTGCACCACCGGGGGGACAGCGTGCACCACCGGGGGGACAGCGTGCACCACCGGGGGACAGCGTGCACCACCGGGGGGACAGCGTGCACCACCGGGGGGACAGCGTGCACCACCGGGGGACAGCGTGCACCACCGGGGGGACAGCGTGCACCACCGGGGGACAGCGTGCACCACCGGGGGACAGCGTGCACCACCGGGGGACAGCGTGCACCACCGGGGGACAACGTGCACCACCGGGGGACAACGTGCACCACCGGGGGACAGCGTGCACCACCGGGGGTCAGCGTGCACCACCGGGGGACAGCGTGCACCACCGGGGGACAGCGTGCACCACCGGGGGACAACGTGCACCACCGGAGGACAGCGTGCACCACCGGGGGACAGCGTGCACCACCGGGGGGACAGCGTGCACCACCGGGGGGACAGCGTGCACCACCGGGAGGACAGCGTGCACCACCGGGGGACAGCGTGCACCACCGGGGGGACAGCGTGCACCACCGGGGGGACAGCGTGCACCACCGGGGGGACAGCGTGCACCACCGGGGGACAGCGTGCACCACCGGGGGACAGCGTGCACCACCGGGGGACAGCGTGCACCACCGGGGGACAACGTGCACCACCGGGGGACAACGTGCACCACCGGGGGACAGCGTGCACCACCGGGGGTCAGCGTGCACCACCGGGGGACAGCGTGCACCACCGGGGGACAGCGTGCACCACCGGGGGACAACGTGCACCACCGGAGGACAGCGTGCACCACCGGGGGACAGCGTGCACCACCGGGGGACAGCGTGCACCACCGGGGGACAGCGTGCACCACCGGGGGACAGCGTGCACCACCGGGGGACAACGTGCACCACCGGGGGGGGGTCAGCGTGCACCACAGAGGGACAACGTGCACCACCGGGGGGGGGGGGTCAGCGTGCACCACCGGGGGACAGCGTGCACCACCGGGGGACAGCGTGCACCACCGGGGGGGGGGGTCAGCGTGCACCACCGAGGGACAACGTGCACCACCGGGGGGGGGGGGGTCAGCGTGCACCACCGGGGGACAGCGTGCACCACCGGGAGACAGCGTGCACCACCGGGGGGGGGTCAGCGTGCACCACCGAGGGACAACGTGCACCACCGGGGGACAACGTGCACCACCGGGGGACAACGTGTACCACCGGGGGACAGCGTGCACCACCGGGGGACAACGTGCACCACCGGGGGACAACGTGTACCACCGGGGGACAGCGTGCACCACCGGGGGACAGCGTGCACCACCGAGGGACAGCGTGCACCACCGGGGGACAACGTGCACCACCGAGGGACAGCGTGCACCACCGGGGGACAGCGTGCACCACCGGGGGACAGCGTGCACCACCGGGGGACAGCGTGCACCACCGGGGGACAGCGTGCACCACCGAGGGACAGCGTGCACCACCGGGGGACAGCGTGCACCACCGGGGGACAACGTGTACCACCGGGGGACAGTGTGCACCACCGGGGGACAGCGTGCACCACCGGGGGACAGCGTGCACCACCGGGGGACAGCGTGCACCACCGGGGGACAGCGTGCACCACCGGGGGACAGCGTGCACCACCGAGGGACAGCGTTCACCACCGGGGGACAGCGTGCACCACCGGGGGACAGCGTGCACCACCGGGGGACTGCGTGCACCACCGGGGGACAACGTGCACCACCGGGGGACAACGTGCACCACCGGGGGACAGCGTGCACCACCGGGGGACAGCGTGCACCACCGGGGGACAGCGTGCACCACCGGGGGACACCGTGCACCACCGGGGGACAGAGTGCACCACCGGGGGACAGCGTGCACCACCGGGGGACAGCGTGCACCACCGGGGGACAACGTGCACCACCGGGGGACAGCGTGCACCACCGGGGGACAGCGTGCACCACCGGGAGACAGCGTGCACCACCGGGGGACAACGTGCACCACCGGGGGACAACGTGCACCACCGGGGGACAGCGTGCACCACCGGGGGACAGCGTGCACCACCGGGGGACAGCGTGCACCACCGGGGGACAACGTGCACCACCGGGGGACAACGTGCACCACCGGGGGACAGCGTGCACCACCGGGAGACAGCGTGCACCACCGGGAGACAGCGTGCACCACCGGGGGACAACGTGTACCACCGGGGGACAACGTGCACCACCGGGGGACAGCGTGCACCACCGGGGGACAGCGTGCACCACCGGGGGACAACGTGCACCACCGGGGGACAGCGTGCACCACCGGGGGGACAGCGTGCACCACCGGGGGGACAGCGTGCACCACCGGGGGACAACGTGCACCACCGGGGGACAACGTGCACCACCGGGGGACAACGTGCACCACCGGGGGGACAGCGTGCACCACCGGGGGGACAGCGTGCACCACCGGGGGACAACGTGCACCACCGGGGGACAACGTGCACCACCGGGGGACAGCGTGCACCACCGGGGGGACAGCGTGCACCACCGGGGGACAACGTGCACCACCGGGGGACAACGTGCACCACCGGGGGGACAGCGTGCACCACCGGGGGGACAGCGTGCACCACCGGGGGACAACGTGCACCACCGGGGGACAGCGTGCACCACCGGGGGGACAGCGTGCACCACCGGGGGGGGGTCAGCGTGCACCACCGGGGGGGGGTCAGCGTGCACCACCGAGGGACAACGTGCACCACCGGGGGGGGGGTCAGCGTGCACCACCGGGGGACAGCGTGCACCACCGGGGGACAGCGTGCACCACCGGGGGGGGGGGGGTCAGCGTGCACCACCGAGGGACAACGTGCACCACCGGGGGACAACGTGCACCACCGGGGGACAACGTGTACCACCGGGGGACAGCGTGCACCACCGGGGGACAACGTGCACCACCGGGGGACAACGTGTACCACCGGGGGACAGCGTGCACCACCGGGGGACAGCGTGCACCACCGAGGGACAGCGTGCACCACCGGGGGACAACGTGCACCACCGAGGGACAGCGTGCACCACCGGGGGACAGCGTGCACCACCGGGGGACAGCGTGCACCACCGGGGGACAGCGTGCACCACCGGGGGACAGCGTGCACCACCGAGGGACAGCGTGCACCACCGGGGGACAGCGTGCACCACCGGGGGACAACGTGTACCACCGGGGGACAGCGTGCACCACCGGGGGACAGCGTGCACCACCGGGGGACAGCGTGCACCACCGGGGGACAGCGTGCACCACCGGGGGACAGCGTGCACCACCGGGGGACAGCGTGCACCACCGGGGGACAGCGTGCACCACCGGGGGACAACGTGTACCACCGGGGGACAGCGTGTACCACCGGGGGACAGCGTGCACCACCGGGGGACAGCGTGCACCACCGGGGGACAGCGTGCACCACCGGGGGACAGCGTGCACCACCGGGGGACAGCGTGCACCACCGGGGGACAGCGTGCACCACCGAGGGACAGCGTTCACCACCGGGGGACAGCGTGCACCACCGGGGGACAGCGTGCACCACCGGGGGACTGCGTGCACCACCGGGGGACAACGTGCACCACCGGGGGACAACGTGCACCACCGGGGGACAGCGTGCACCACCGGGGGACAGCGTGCACCACCGGGGGACAGCGTGCACCACCGGGGGACAGCGTGCACCACCGGGGGACACCGTGCACCTCCGGGGGACAGAGTGCACCACCGGGGGACAGCGTGCACCACCAGGGGACAGCGTGCACCACCGGGGGACAACGTGCACCACCGGGGGACAACGTGCACCACCGGGGGACAGCGTGCACCACCGGGAGACAGCGTGCACCACCGGGGGACAACGTGCACCACCGGGGGACAACGTGCACCACCGGGGGACAGCGTGCACCACCGGGGGACAGCGTGCACCACCGGGGGACAGCGTGCACCACCGGGGGACAACGTGCACCACCGGGGGACAACGTGCACCACCGGGGGACAGCGTGCACCACCGGGAGACAGCGTGCACCACCGGGAGACAGCGTGCACCACCGGGGGACAACGTGCACCACCGGGGGACAACGTGCACCACCGGGGGACAGCGTGCACCACCGGGGGACAGCGTGCACCACCGGGGGACAACGTGCACCACCGGGGGACAGCGTGCACCACCGGGGGGACAGCGTGCACCACCGGGGGGACAGCGTGCACCACCGGGGGACAACGTGCACCACCGGGGGACAACGTGCACCACCGGGGGACAACGTGCACCACCGGGGGGACAGCGTGCACCACCGGGGGGACAGCGTGCACCACCGGGGGACAACGTGCACCACCGGGGGACAACGTGCACCACCGGGGGACAGCGTGCACCACCGGGGGGACAGCGTGCACCACCGGGGGACAACGTGCACCACCGGGGGACAACGTGCACCACCGGGGGGACAGCGTGCACCACCGGGGGGACAGCGTGCACCACCGGGGGACAACGTGCACCACCGGGGGACAGCGTGCACCACCGGGGGGACAGCGTGCACCACCGGGGGACAGCGTGCACCACCGGGGGACAACGTGCACCACCGGGGGACAGCGTGCACCACCGGGGGACAGCGTGCACCACCGGGGGGACAGCGTGCACCACCGGGGGACAACGTGCACCACCGGGGGACAACGTGCACCACCGGGGGGACAGCGTGCACCACCGGGGGGACAGCGTGCACCACCGGGGGACAACGTGCACCACCGGGGGACAGCGTGCACCACCGGGGGGACAGCGTGCACCACCGGGGGACATCGTGCACCACCGGGGGACAGCGTGCACCACCGGGGGACAACGTGCACCACCGGGGGACAGCGTGCACCACCGGGGGGACAGCGTGCACCACCGGGGGACAGCGTGCACCACCGGGGGACAGCGTGCACCACCGGGGGGACAACGTGCACCACCGGGGGACAACGTGCACCACCGGGGGACAGCGTGCACCACCGAGGGGACAGCGTGCACCACCGGGGGACAGCGTGCACCACCGGGGGACAACGTGCACCACCGGGGGGACAGCGTGCACCACCGGGGGACAGCGTGCACCACCGGGGGACAGCGTGCACCACCGGGGGACAGCGTGCACCACCGGGGGACAGCGTGCACCACCGGGGGACAACGTGCACCACCGGGGGACAGCGTGCACCACCGGGGGACAGCGTGCACCACCGGGAGACAGCGTGCACCACCGGGGGACAGCGTGCACCACCGGGGGACAGCGTGCACCACCGGGGGACAGCGTGCACCACCGGGGGACAGCGTGCACCACCGGGGGACAGCGTGCACCACCGGGGGACAGCGTGCACCACCGGGGGACAGCGTGCACCACCGGGGGACAGCGTGCACCACCGGGGGACAACGTGCACCACCGGGGGACAGCGTGCACCACCAACTCGTGGCGTGCCGTGGAGACTATTGGCAACAATGCCTCGGTCGGGGACTGGTTCCTCAGCGCTAATTGTCATGGACGGTGTCAGGAGGAACAATGCTTCCGAGTGGCCTCTCGGAGCCTCCTCCAGCGAGCCACCAGCTGAGGGCGGCGCCTAGCCACCAGCTGAGGGCGGCGCCTAGCCACCAGCTGAGGGCGGCGCCTAGCCACCAGCTGAGGGCGGCGCCTAGCCACCAGCTGAGGGCGGCGCCTAGCCACCAGCTGAGGGCGGCGCCTAGCCACCAGCTGAAGAGGTAAACGCCTTATCTCCGCGAAGATAAATAGTTGCTCGTCGAGTTCAAAGATCAGTGATGGTATATAGTGAAGAGGGAACGACCTCCCTGAATCTTACGGGTTACTCATGCCCGTGCCACCTCTTGGCTGACTTGACCTTCAATCAATCAATCTCCCTGAATCCGACCTGTGTCCTCGCCTCACAACTCGGGATCCCGGGTTCAGTCTCCGGTAGGATAGAAACGGTTAGGTACGTTTCCTTTCATCTGATGCTTCTATTCACTTAATTAGCAGTAAAATAGCTATGCAGGAGTTAAGCAGCTGTTGTGGGTTGCATCCTGGGGTCAGTAGCTGGCCTATATGAAACATGTACACAAACTTACCCCTTGAAGCATACGCGAGTAACGTCACCAGCAGACTTCCGGGAGACATCTCCTGTCACGCAGGGTGCAGTCGCACCTCCACAGACCTCCAGTATCATCTATTGATACTGGTGATGGCTCAAAAGGGCCACCACTTACGAGCTATTCATGCCCGTGCCACCTTTTGGGTGGCTTCATCTTCATCTTAACACATTCATAAGGGAGACATCTCCCGTCATGCAGGGTGCATTCGCACTTCCACAGATCTCCAGTATCAGCTCTTGATACTGGTAATGGCTTAAAAGGGCCACCACTTACGGGCTATTCATTCCCGTGCCACTTTTTGGGTGGCTTAAATCTTCATCAATCAATCTTCCTCATCACACGGGAGACATCTCCCGTCACGCAGGGTGCAGTCGCACCTCCACAGATCTCCAGTATCAGCTCTTGATACTGGTAATGGCTCAAAAGGGCCACCACTTACGGGCTATTCATGCCCGTGCCACCTTTTGGGTGGCTTAATCTTCATCAGTCAATCAATCACCAGCAGACTAGAGACTCGCGAACATTAGAACAGGATCCACCACAACAAGGAAGCATTCAGAGCACTGCTCGCCACCTATGTGAGACCAGTTCTAGAGACTGCAGCCCGGACGCTGAGTCCCTCATCTAAAAATAAGCAAGTAAGAAAAATGTGAAAGGGTACTGAGTGTTGTGATGAGACTCGTCCCATAAATACTTGGGATGAGACAGTCACGGAGGCAATGGGGGGGGGGGCTGATAGCTGAGTGGACAGTGTTTCGGATTCGTAGTCCTGAGGTTCCGGGTTCGATCCCCGGTGGAGGGGGAAACAAATGGGCATGGGAAACAAATGGGCAAATATAACCCCCTTGATGTCCTGTTCACCTAACAGTAAATAGGTACCTGGGAGTTAGACAGCTGCTACGGGCTCCTTCCTGGGAGGTGTAACAAAAAGGAGGTCTGGTCGAGGACCGGGCCGCGGGGACGCTAAGCCCCGAAACCATCTCAAGATAACCTCAAGATAGAGACGAGAGGTATGAGCTGGGAAGAAAGCAGGAGGAACTAGCTTTCATGGCCGTCATAAGGGAAAACAGTGACCTGATCCCGACCTACAAAATACTCCCGAGACGAGTGGATATTATAAGAAGACAAACGCCGAAGAGATGCAGAGGCTGGTTGAGAAGAACGCCTTCCTTGCTAAGGCAGCTAGGCGCGAGTGTGTGAAACACGCTAAATAAAGACACAGTCGAGGTGAACGCCATACCGGAAATCATGAGGTGGGTCCAGGAGATGAAGCTCGATACCTTGAAACGCAACTAGGTGAGTAAACACACACACACACACACACACACACACACACACACACACACACACACACACACACACACACACACACACACACACACACACACACACATACACGGGCACACGCACACACACACACACACACACACACACACACACACACACACACACACACACACACACACACACACACACACACACACACACACACAGGGGCCTCGTAGCCTGGTGGATAGCGCGCAGGATTCGTAATTCTGTGGCGCGGGTTCGATTCCCGCACGAGGCAGAAACAAATGGGCAAAGTTTCTTTCACCCTGAATGCCCCTGTTACCTAGCAGTAAATAGGTACCTGGGAGTTAGTCAGCTGTCACGGGCTGCTTCCTGGGGTGTGTGTGTGTGTGTGTGGTGTGGAAAAAACAAAAAACAAAAAAAGTAGTTAGTAAATAGTTGATTGACAGTTGAGAGGCGGGCCGAAAGAGCAAAGCTCAACCCCCGTAAAAACACAACTAGTAAATACACACACACACACACACACACACACACACACACACACACACACACACACACACACACACAGATTTTATCACCACACCCCGCAGGACAGTGAGTGGGGCAAGCCATATCTACAGTATCCCCCAGTACCACTACACACCATAAAGAAAACTAACATGAGGAAAGTGCAAGCAGTGCAAAATAAGGCGCTAAGGAGAGCAGCAAAACACCGTCCACCATATGATCAGACAATCCAGGAGCTCCATGAGCTCCTGAACATACAGCCACAGCACCAAGCCATCAGAGTGGAACACCATCCAAATGTTAGAGAACCCAATGTTAGAAAGCCTCGATTCACTAGATGAAAACCCCGCCCCACAGTACATAATTCCCAGGTGAAATACTGACAAGAAATACCCCAGTAATTGGAAAAAAATTAGTATATATATGTGTGTGTGTGTGTATATATATATATATATATATATATATATATATATATATATATATATATATATATATATATATATATATATATATATTTATATGTATATATATTTATATGTATATATATTTATATGTATATATATTTATATGTATATATATTTATATGTATATATATTTATATGTATATATATTTATATGTATATATATATGTGTGTATATGTATGTATAAGTAAATCAATAAATAATAATAATAAAAATAGTCTTAAAAGAGGACATGTGTGGAAGCATCGGAGTGTGTATATATGAATGCTACACAGTATTCATCTATGGACATCCATATATGGTGAAACACATGTGAAGAACCTCTCACACACTCACAGCTCCCTGACAAGAGGGAGCCAGCTTAGCTTAGCTGCCAACACCCACACATCGTGTCAGCAAGGCGGACAGCCCGCCTGCTTTCATACCTCTCACTGTATTTCCCACTTCCAAACTTCCCTTCACCTATGCCTCTCCATCCTCTTTACTCTCAAAAAAAAAGAGAAAAAGGCAAGCCGGTCGGCGGCACAAAGGCTGGGAGGCACAATGGCTGCCCCAACCTGGTGTGACCTGGAACAATGTCCGCGCTCATTACCAGTCGCAGGTCGGGCTAGCGGCCTCCCCCGCTGCACCCTCCAGAGGAGCCCATTGTCTCCCCGGGCCCCACACACGCTCCTCGCCCTAAGACACCACCTGCAGAGTTTATCAAATGACAATGCTTGCATTGTTTCCCAGAGATATCCTCGCATTTTTGGTGAGGATCATTGGAAGCGGGTCACACCCTCCTCCCCCCCCCTCCCGTTGTGGTCCCCCCCCCCCCCCCCCCACACACACACACACACACACACACACACACACACACACACACACACACACACACACACACACACACACACACACAGCGTAAAAAGCTTTTGACAAAGTTCTGCTTAAGAAACAAAAACACTAACTCGAGCAGCAGGCGGAGAAACTGGAGAAGCACTGAAACGGCAAAGCGAGTACCTAAATGAGAGCAGTCAGAAAGTTAACAGTTAATGTCGAGATGTCAGACTGGCGAGGATATTCCCTGAAGGATCACTACTCGACCCACTACTATTTTTCGTCTACGTTAAAGACCTAACCTCGGGGTAGACTCCGCTTGTTACCCTGCGCCAGTCTAATTTATCGCCATTAGCTGTGACTTTCTGAGTCGTCCATTAGGTACTCTATTTCCTATTGCAGTGATCTTTCATTTTTTCCGCCTGCTCCTACATGTTCTATACGTCGATATTTGCGGATGATACAAAATTAACGAGAAGATCAGAGAGATATGAGGATTGTAAAATACGCCGAGTAGAACAATACAAGCTGTACAGTTGGTCCAGGAAATGGCTACTGGATTTCAAAACGAGCAAATGTAAGGTGATGAAACATATAAACAGGCTAATTTCAACAGCGTTCACTAAAGTGGCGAACATCAAGAGAGTATTCAGGAACTACCTCGACAAGGAAGCATTCACTGTACTTCACGTACTGGAAACAGTTGTAAAGCATGCAAACCCAGCGAAGTTACAACCCCCTCCTGTGCCAGGTAAGTCTACTATGGGCTCGCCATAGCCCGTGCTACTTGGAACTTTTTGTTCCAAGTAGCGAATCTTAAACAACAACAACAGCATGCAAACCATAGTCAAAGTCTGTTCCTCAAAATGCTCATATGAAAACCTGAAATGGTGCTGAGATTTACAAAGAGGATCGTCCCAGAATTACAAGTTATGAAGTAGGAAGAAAGAGTGAATGAACTAGACCTAACGTCGTTAGAAAATTGATAAAGAGCAGACATGACATAAAATTCTTAGAGACATTAGCAGAATGAAAAATGAGGAAATGTTCACAGTGAATACCAATAGAGCAAGAAGTGATGGATGTAAGCTTGTCATAGATGAGTCACAGAGATCTTAGAAAGTATTCTTCGAGCGTAATAATAGCAGGGAAATGGCATTAACTAAACTAGCATGTTATCGAAGCCAACTTCATTCACAGCGTCAAAAACAGATATCACAAGAAGTATAATCAGAATTCTTTGCATTAGACAACCGACGACTGGAAGGAGTGGTATCCAAGAGGTGAAGTTCGACTCTGCAGGCACATATATAAACGAATACATACCAACGAGTACATACCAACTCAGTCAATAGTTGAGCTATACCTCACATATCCAGATGTTCTTCTGAACATGTCCGGGGTTTATAATGCACCGGTCTGTACAAACATCTTACCAAGATAACTCTTCTGCAAGGTGAAAGGGTCTATGCCTGAACCTTCCCATTTATCGTTGCTGCAATGAGATTTTCCATGCAAACGAGATCAAGGTAAAAACAAAGTGCTGAAAAGGAAGTATTATAACAGGAATAAACACATAGATGCCTGAGGCAGACGGACTCAACCCGCAGTGACCACAAGACCAACGATCAGACACAGATATTTGCAGGTTAATGAGTTCTTGTATTGTGTGAGGAGTGCGAGTGAGCAGACCATTGTGGTCGAGTTAGACACAGTCGCAACTGACTACCACAGTCCTTGGCCATGCACCACCAGGCCGAGCCAGGCCGAGCCAGGCCAAGTCGAGACAGGCCAGGCCAAGCCAGGCTAAGCCAGACCAAGCTAGGTAACGTCCAGGATCGAGTTACAGCGAAGCAAAGGCATCCACAAGACCATCTGCTATACTGCAAACCGTCTAAGTATCTATAGAAATAATAAAAAATAAAAAAACTGCTCTAGCAAATCATTTAGGAGTAAGAGTAAGCAAACACCACAGACGCCCCGGCCCGTCACTGAAGAAGAGGTTGTAGCCCCGTAATCCGCGTTCCTAATGCAGTTTTTCATTCGAGCTCATGGGTTTTTCTGCCCACTGCTTTAATAACTCGTTCTCCGGTAAATGTAGCTATCATGGTGTATGAATATATTTGTGTGCCCGTTTTTCAACTTGGTTTGTTGGAGAGGCGTTGAGGCTTGCTGTCAGACGCTGGGTTCTTGCTCAGTGACAAGACAGTCAGGCAGGAAGACCCCGCACACTTCAGAAGCAAGAAACAAGTACCTATAACGTCACGTCATACCCCGCAAGACACTTTTATCTTGTCTTCATCTTCTTATACATCCCCTTTACCTCACTTCCATCCACTCTCCTCCCCCCCCCTCCCCTTCAGCACCCACTACCCCTCACAGCCACCTGTTTCCTCCCTCCGCCTCGACCTCCCCTCTACCCCCGCCTCCTCCCCCTCCACCTGCGCCACTCGCCCTCACCACGACGAGTCGCGGGACTATCAACTAACACAATAGTGTCCAAGGTGTTGATGAACTGAGGACAATGTCTCTAAATGACGTGTCGCACCCACCCAGCGTCTCTCCACCAGGCAACTCTCGTCTTTTTGCCTTATTTGGGAACATTTAAGGATGGACTGTTCGTGTGTGAGCTCCGTGTCAGGAGGGGACAGCAGTGTAGCGGCCTTGACGGTGTAGTTATGTTATACTCAAATTCTGTCAGTTGAAATGTAACCAATCACAGGCAAGTAGGCCTCTGACGTCATGCCAGACAGAGGAGCATCAAGCATGCTCCCAGCAGCCTCAGTTATCCTCACAGACCCAGAGTAGGTGGACCTCGGCTGGGCAGTTATACACCTGTTTGCCTCACTCAATAAATATATACAGAAGCGACTACTGTGTCTACATTCAACCCGAACAAGGCAAACGAATACTGGTAGCAGCAGTGGGATCCAGAAATTTTGTCCAGTGTTGTTCGTCTCAACAACAGCTAGAACAACAGGTCAGATTCCGCACATTCTGAAATATGAACTTGGACCACACACCTGGACTGGTCGCTTGGACCCTTGCTTCTTGCAGACTCGGTGCTCGATCCCCCGATGGCTCAAGTGGTTGGACAGCGTTCCTTCAGTCCGTTCTCATATCCTAGGTCGTAATGTGTGTACATATCTCGTACACGTGCATCCTGATACCTTCAAGCAGGCATACGTGCCCAGGAGACGACTCTACTTTTGCCTTAACAAAAATTCAGCCGTGCTTGAATAAAAAAAGCAGTCGTGCTTTTGCACGGCTGACGCGGTGCAAAAGCATCTTGTAAGACATCCCGGTCATCTGCTTTCATCTCTGTGATGGATGACAGACACTGACCATAAGGAGGTCCTCAGTGTAGTCGAGACACGAGACACTGACCATAAGGAGGTCCTCAGTGTAGTCGAGACACGAGACACTGACCATAAGGAGGTCCTCAGTGTAGTCGAGGCAGAAAAAAGAACACTTCACATTTTGCGTCTAAAGTGTTTTCTTTGAGAGGGGCTGGTGCTCGGGAGGAGGCAGGTGATACAAGGCCCAGGTGAGGGGTGGAAACAGGTTCCTCTCATTGTTCCTGGCGACTACCTGTGTGTCACACCTCCTCCTTCCCGACACCCGACGTCTCGGGTAATGGGAGAGGAACTCCCAGCAGGTATCGTGTCCAAAAACACAAACACATACATTTTTAAAGACACTTTTTTTGTTTTAAAGACTTGATTTTGTAAAAAAAAAAAAAAAAACATGAAAGATAGGACTCCACGAGTATGGTCTGATACCTATAATTACTAAGAGGTACACACACACATATAAACACACACACACACACACACACACACACACACACAAACACACGCATACACACACATACACACACACAGACAAACACACACACAGAGCAAAGTAAGAGGGCGTGGAGAAACTATAGGAATAACAGGACACTGGAGAGCAGAGAAAGATACCAGAGTGCCAGGAATGAATATGTTAGGATGAGAAGAGAGGCAGAAAGACAATACGAAAATGACATCGCAAGCAAGGCAAAGACTCAGCCTAAATTGCTGCACAGCCACATCCGGAGAAAAACAACAGTAAAGGAACAGGTTATGAAATTAAGGATAGGGGTAGAAGGATTCACTACAAACGACAAGTGTGTGAGGAACTGAATAAGAAATTCCAGGAGGTCTTCACCTTAGAGCAAGGAGATATTCCAGACATAAGAAAGGGAATAGTTAAACCAGGAACCACTGGAAGAGTTTGAGATTACCAGCGGGGAAGTAAGGAAGAGTTTACTAGAGTTGGATGTGACAAAGGCTATACGCCCAGAGGGAATCTCCCCGTGGATACTAAAGGAAGGAGCAGAAGAACTGTGCCTGCCACTCTCCATAGTGTTTAACAAATCACTGCCAACAGGGGAACTGCCAGAAATTTGGAAAGCAGCTAACATAGTCCCGATATACAAGAAAGGGGATAGACAGGAGGCCCTGAACTACAGGCCAGTGTCCCTAACCTGCATACCATGCAAGATGATGGAGAAGATTGTGCGAAGAAAACTAGTGGAACATCTGGAGCGAAGGAACTTTCTAACACAACATCAACATGGGTTCAGGGATGGCAGGTCCTGCCTCACAGGGTTACTTGAATTCTACGACCAGGCAACAAAAATCAGGCAAGAAAGAGAAGGGTGGGCAGACTGCATATTTTTGGATTGTCAGAAAGCCTTTGATACAGTACCACACAAGAGGCTAGTGAAAAAGCTGGAGTGAAAGGGAAGGTACTCCATTGGATAAAGGAGTACCTAAGCAACAGGAGACAACGAGTCAGTGTGAGGGGTGAGGTCTCAGATTGGCGAGACGTTACAAGTGGAGTCCCGCAGGGGTCAGTCCTAGGACCTATACTGTTTCTGATATATGTAAATGATCTCCCAGAGGGTATAGACTCGTTTCTCTCAATGTTTGTTGATGATGCAAAAATTATGAGGAGGATTGAAACAGAGAATGATAGTAGGAGGCTACAAGATGACCTAGACAGACTGAATGAATGGTCCAACAAATGGCTGCTAAAGTTCAACTCGAGTAAATGCAAAGTAATGAAACTAGGCTTTGGAAACAGGAGGCCAGACATAGGATACAGAATAGGAGATGAAGTACTTAATGAAACGGACAGAGAGAAAGATCTAGGAGTTGATATCACACCAAACCTGTCTCCTGAAGCCCACATAAAAAGAATAACGTCTGCGGCATATGCGAGGCTGGCTAACATCAGAACAGCGTTCAGGAACCTGTGTAAGGAATCATTCAGAATCTTGTACACCACATATGTAAGACCAATCCTGGAGTATGCGGCCCCAGCATGGAGCCCGTACCTTGTCAAGCACAAGACGAAGCTGGAAAAAGTCCAAAGGTATGCCACTAGACTAGTCCTTGAACTAAGAGGCATGAGTTACGAGGAAAGACTGCGGGAAATGCACCTTACAACACTGGAAGACAGAAGAGTAAGCCACATGAGCCACAAGGACGTTAGAAAGAACTTTTTCAGTGTCAGAGTAGTTAAAAGATGGAATGCATTAGGCAGTGATGTGGTGGAGGCTGACTCCATACACAGTTTCAAATGTAGATATGATAGAGCCCAGTAGGCTCAGGAATCTGTACACCAGTTGATTGACAGTTGAGAGGCGGGACCAAATAGCCAAAGCTCAACCCCCGCAAGCACAAATAGGCGAGTACAAATAGATGAGTACACACACACACACACACACACACACACACACACACACACACACACACACACACACACACACACACACACACACACACACATACACACACACACATGTGTGTATGCCGCCTCATCATGGTATGCCGCCTCATCATGGAGTCCCCATCTGAAGAAGCATATAATGAAACTGGAAAAGGTTCAGAGGTTTGCAACGAGACTCGTCCCAGAGCTACGAGGGATGGGGTATGAAGAGCGCCTGAGGGAACTGTGCCTTACGACACTAGAAAGAAGAAGGGAGAGGGGGGACATGATAGGAACGTATAAGATACTCAGAGGAATTGACAGAGTGGACATAGACGAAATGTTCACACGGAATAGTAACAGAACGAGAGGACATGGATGGAAGCTTGAAACTCAGATGAGTCACAGAGATGTAAGGAAGTTTTCTTTTAGCGTGAGAGTAGTGGGGAAATGGAATGCACTTCAGGAACAGGTTGTGGAAGCAAATACTATTCATAATTTTAAAACCAGGTATGATAGGGAAATGGGACAGGAGTCATTGCTGTAAACAACCGATGCTCGAAAGGCGGGATCCAAGAGTCAATGCTCGATCCTGCAAGCACATATAGGTGAGTACATATAGGTGAGTACACACACATACGACACTGGAAGACAGAAGAGTAATGGGGGACATGATCACAACCTACAAAATCCTCAGGGGAATCGACCGGGTAAACAAGGATGAACTATTCAACACTGGTGGGACGCGAACAAGGGGACACAGGTGGAAGCTGAGTACCCAAATGAGCCACAGAGACGTTAGAAAGAACTTTTTCAGTGTCAGAGTAGTTAGTAAATGGAATGCATTAGGAAGTGATGTGGTGGAGGCTGACTCCATACACAGCTTCAAATGTAGATATGATAGAGCCCAATAGGCTCAGGAATCTGTACACCAGTTGATTGACGGTTGAGAGGCGGGACCAAAGAGCCAGAGCTCAACCCCCGCAAGCACAATTAGGTGAGTACAATTAGGTGAGTACACACACACACACACACACACAGATCAGAGATATTAGAAAGAACTTTTTTAGTGTCAGAGTAATCCTAAGTAGTCCTAAGGGCCCGGGTTCAATTCCCAGCCGAGGCAGAAACAAATGGGCACTTTTTTTCACCTGATGCCCCTGGTCACCTAGCAGCAAGTAGGTACATAGACAGCTTTTACGAACTGCATCCTGGAAATGTGTGCGTTAGAGAGAACTATTTATAGTAGATATGGTAGACGAATAATAGGTTGGGAGTAAGTACATTAGACAGCCGACGGTTAGAAAGGTGGGATCCAAGAGCTACAGCTCGAGCCTGCAGGCACAAATAGTAAACGCAAACACATACCAAAAAAAAAATCAGCATTCCCAAACAACAATCTAGGAGGAGAACACATAAGGTCTTCATCACATCAGGACAGGTATACAGCACCGTCTCTACTGCCACACATGTGCAAGTCTCAAGCTGTGGCGGGACATGAGGTGTGAGGCAGTAGCCGAGGCTCCCTCATCCCCCTAAGACATGAGGTGTGAGGCAGTAGCCGAGGCTCCCTCATCCCCCTGGGACATGAGGTGTGAGGCAGTAACCGAGGTTCCCTCATCCCCCTGGGACATGAGGTGTGAGGCAGTAGTTGAGGCTCCCTCATCCCCCTGGGACATGAGGTGTGAGGCAGTAGCCGAGGCTCCCACATCCCCCTGGGACATGAGGTGTGAGGCAGTAGTTGAGGCTCCCTCATCCCCCTGGGACATGAGGTGTGAGGCAGTAGCCGAGGCTCCCACATCCCCCTGGGACATGAGGTGTGAGGCAGTAGTTGAGGCTCCCTCATCCCCCGGGGACATGAGGTGTGAGGCAGTAGCCGAGGCTCCCTCATCCCCCCTGGGAATAATTACCCTCCGTGTTCCCGTGACCCACAACGACACAAACTTTGTGTGTTGGCGTTTTGTAAACTTATTTCTTTCCGATATTTGAGTGTCAAATCCGACGACCCGTCTATCTGACGCACGGGTGTCATGAAGACGCGTCTATCTGACGCACGGGTGTCATGAAGACGCGTCTATCTGACGCACAGGTGTCATGAAGACGCGTCTATCTGACGCACAGGTGTCATGAAGACGCGTCTATCTGACGCACAGGTGTCATGAAGACGCGTCTATCTGACGCACAGGTGTCATGAAGACGCGTCTATCTGACGCACGGGTGTCATGAAGACGCGTCTATCTGACGCACAGGTGTCATGAAGACGCGTCTATCTGACGCACAGGTGTCATGAAGACGCGTCTATCTGACGCACGGGTGTCAAGGGACGCATCCAGCTGACGCACAGGAAGGTGTACTTACCTATTTGTGCTCACAGGATCGAGCATTAGCTCTTGAACCCCGCCTTTCTAGCCGCCTCTCTCTCCTCTTTCCAGGCTCGTCGGGTTTAGCTCTTTCAGTCTCTCTTCGTACACCATCCCTCGAAATTTCAGGACGAACCGTGTCGCAAACTTTTGAGCCTTTTCGAGTTTGTTTACGTATTTTCTGATAGGACTTCACGATGGGGCGACGTACTCTACACCTGGTCTCTAGTAGGCGGTGAACAGCAATCTAAATACCATCCTTACTTAGCTTACTGAAGGATGTTTCTACTTTTGCTAGTGCATAGTATACTGCTGACGTTATCCTATATTTATTTATATATTTATTTATTATATATAAATATTCTATATATAAATATTATATATTTATATTGGGCCACGTGAGCAACACAAGTGAGGTGATTCGATGAAATAACTATGCCCAAGTTAACCACCGAGAGCTGTCAGATGTTGGGTGCATAAGTCTCCCGACTTCCAACATTTTTGTACAGTCAGTGTGGTCAAGCGGTTAAGGAACCAGGTACGCCAAGGTGCACAGTGCTCCTGGCTGTCTGGGTTCGAATCCTTCTGGGGTGGGGAGTTTTCAATTTATATATATATATATATATATATATATATATATATATATATATATATATATATATATATATATATATATATATATATATATATATATATAATATAAAATATATAATATTTTATAATGTTGACCAATTCAGAAACTGAATTAGTCGTTCAAAAGCAGTGACAAATACTGAACTGTGATTTCGTTGGCATCGCTCACTACCTCTGAAGACTAATGACAAGTCAAGTAGAAGTGTGGTACATGAATGTGTTACAACAAAAAGGCTTAAACTGGCTCCATGTTAACATGAGGTTCGTGAGCCGCAGTCACTAGCACAAGCCTGGGACGCATATCTCCTTAAGACGCTACAAGTAGTAAGGAATGAAGCTGTAAATAGCCCGAGAATCGGTTTACCATAATTGAAGAGGACAGCGAAGTGTCCCAACTCGGTCCTCAGCCACCTCCATTGTTCACCCGACTAAAATATGTTAATTGATGAGAGCAGAGAAGTACCTGTTGGCGCTGCTCTCAGAGGCTAACCTAACCCGGCTACTCGACCCAGGTCTCCTGCCTCACCTTCCCTCGCCTTGGTGTGGGGGAGCTTACAGTGGGTCTCCTGCCTCACCTTCCCTCGCCTTGGTGTGGGGGAGCTTACAGTGGGTCTCCTGCCTCACCTTCCCTCGCCTTGGTGTGGGGGAGCTTACAGTGGATCTCCTGCCTCACCTTCCCTCGCCTTGGTGTGGGGGAGCTTACAGTGGGTCTCCTGCCTCACCTTCCCTCGCCTTGGTGTGGGGGAGCTTACAGTGGGTCTCCTGCCTCACCTTTCCTCGCCTAGGTGAAGGTTTGTTTAGGTTGGCATGGGAGATCCTGTGGAGGGAGGAAGCATGGGTGGAGAAGACTGAACTAGTCTCCTGCATCAGTAGTGAGGCAGAAAATGAAGACTTGTCCTCGGTTGTTGAATATTTTTTCGGAGGTTGTTGAATATCTCTTCAGTTTTTTCAGGGAAAAAAACAGTAGGTCTCCATCCTTCACCTACACTGGAACACACCTTCACCTACACTGGAACACACCTTCACCTACACTGGAACACACCTTCACCTACACTGGAACACACACCTTCACTTACACACACCTTCACCTACACTGGAACACACCTTCACCTACACTGGAACACACACCTTCACTTACACTGGAACGCACCTTTACCAACACTGGAACACACACCTTCACCTACACTGGAACACACCTTCACCAACACTGGAACACACACCTTCACCTACATTGGAACGCACCTTCACCTACATTGGAACACACACCTTCACCTACATTGGAACGCACCTTCACCTACACTGGAACACACACCTTCACCTACACTGGAACACACACCTTCACCTACACTGGAACACACACCTTCACCTACACTGGAACACACACCTTCACCTACACTGGAACACACACCTTCACCTACAATGGAACACACACCTTCACCTACACTGGAACACACCTTCACCAACACTGGAACACACACCTTCACCTACATTGGAACGCACCTTCACCTACACTGGAACACACACCTTCACCTACACTGGAACACACACCTTCACCTACACTGGAACACACACCTTCACCTACACTGGAACACACACCTTCACCTACACTGGAACACACACCTTCACCTACACTGGAACACACACCTTCACCTACACTGGAACACACACCTTCACCTACACTGGAATACACCTTCACCTATACTGGAACGCACCTTCACCTATACTGGAACACACCTTCACCTACACTGGAACGCACCTTCACCTATACTGGAACACACCTACACCACTGGAACACACCTACACTGGAACACACCTACACTGGAACGCACCTTCGCACATTTTAAGCGTCCGTTGGACGTTCCAGCGTCGACTCATTTTCTCGAGCAGCGGCTGGACGCCCGGTACCCCGGTAATTACACATGTCCTCCCGCTGTACTTGTACTAATTACCCAAGTGGTGGCGTCGTCAGCTCCTAAACAATGGCTGACACTGTCCAGGTGCAGGCTGACGACCTTGCCTTCTCCTCGTGGACAATAGCGGCCCTCCCATCTCTCTCCCTGTGATCGTGTTCATGGGAGATTTATGCACTCGCGCGACGCTGGAAACACAGGCAGAGGCCCTTCAGGTAATGACTGGAAGCTCCCCCCCAACTAGGACAAGACCACATGTTTCGTCACAGAGGAAAGTGATGGTTGAGAGACGCTCGCACGGTCCTCCTAAACGCTCCTGCTTCGTCAGACACTGGAGGCTTCACCTACGTCAGACACTGGAAGCGTCTCCTGCGTCAGACACTGGAGGCTTCTCCTACGTCAGACACTGGAGGCGTCTCCTACGTCAGACACTGGAGGCTTCTCCTACGTCAGACACTGGAGGCTTCTCCTACGTCAGACACTGGAGGCTTCTCCTACGTCAGACACTGGAGGCGTCTCCTACGTCAGACACTGGAGGCTTCTCCTACGTCAGACACTGGAGGCGTCTCCTACGTCAGACACTGGAGGCTTCTCCTACGTCAGACACTGGAGGCTTCTCCTACGTCAGACACTGGAGGCGTCTCCTACGTCAGACACTGGAGGCTTCTCCTACGTCAGACACTGGAGGCTTCTCCTACGTCAGACACTGGAGGCTCCTGCTACGTCAACTGTCGTTTTGTACCTCCCTGCCTTCCTCCTTGCTTGCCTGCTTTCCTCCCCGCTTCCCTGCCCTCCTCTCCCTCCCAGCCAGTCCCCGCCCCCACCAGCTGGAGTCCCTTCACTGAGGGAACACCCTGTAAGACACCTCAGTAATCTCCCCCATAACGCACTTCAATTACAACTCAAACAGATTTTCAAGGAAAACGCGCCGTGTCGGGAGAGGTCCTGCTCCTGCTGGAGCAGGACCTCTCCCGACCTACAGCGAAGTCAGAACCAGATGGTGAATCAGGTGCAGCTGGTGTGAGTCAGGTTCCTTATCCCCCGACCAGGAGATCTAGGGAATAGCGTCCTTCGTCGGTAAGAACAGCAATAGTCAACAGTTGGGAGACCTGGCCAAGCTTGGGCGTGGTCGCCAGATTTCCACCAATCGCCAGCGCTCGAGGGATGGCGCTACCATCGATCCCCGTAATGAACTAGTCAGCTAATTGCTGATAATTGGTGCGTAGGCGTCGCCCAATCTGTAATTATCACTTGGCTGGCGTAACACTGCGGCAGTAGACGAAGGAGCGTGAAATGGACAGCACTTTACCCTACAGGAGAGATGGGAGGAGGCTGGAAGGGGTGGCGCCCCTCTTCCCCTTCATAAACTCTTATGTAGTGACTATTATCTGAAGCGACTACATGGGCTTCACATAAGAGCCACTGCATGGTCGTCCTGCGTGGGAGGGGTCTGCATGGGAGGGGCTTGTTGGTCGGCCTGCATGGGAGGAGCTTGTTGGTCGACCTGCATGGGAGGGGGCTTGTTGGTTGACCTGCATGGGAGCGGCTTGTTGGTTGACCTGCATGGGAGGGGCTTGTTGGTTGACCTGCATAGGAGCGGCTTGTTGGTCGACCTGCGTGGGAGGGGGGCTTGTTGGTCGACCTGCATGGGAGGGGGCTCGTTGGTCGACCTGCATGGGAGGGGCTTGTTGGTCGACCTGCATGGGAGGGGGCTTGTTGGTCGGCCTGCATGGGAGGGGGCTTGTTGGTCGACCTGCATGGGAGGGGGCTTGTTGGTTGACCTGCATGGGAGCGGCTTGTTGGTCGACCTGCGTGGGAGGGGGGCTTGTTGGTCGACCTGCATGGGAGGGGGCTCGTTGGTCGACCTGCATGGGAGGGACTTGTTGGTCGACCTGCATGGGAGGGGCTTGTTGGTCGACCTGCATGGGAGGGGCTTGTTGGTCGACCTGCATGGGAGGGGCTTGTTGGTCGACCTGCATGGGAGGGGCTTGTTGGTCGACCTGCATGGGAGGGGCTTGTTGGTCGACCTGCATGGGAGGGGCTTGTTGGTCGACCTGCATGGGAGGGGCTTGTTGGTCGACCTGCATGGGAGGGGCTTGTTGGTCGACCTGCATGGGAGGGGCTTGTTGGTCGACCTGCATGGGAGGGGCTTGTTGGTCGACCTGCATGGGAGGGGCTTGTTGGTCGACCTGCATGGGAGGGGCTTGTTGGTCGACCTGCATGGGAGGGGCTTGTTGGTCGACCTGCATGGGAGGGGGCTTGTTGGTTGACCTGCATGGGAGGGGGCTTGTTGGTTGACCTGCATAGGAGCGGCTTGTTGGTCGACCTGCGTGGGAGGGGGGCTTGTTGGTCGACCTGCATGGGAGGGGGCTCGTTGGTCGACCTGCATGGGAGTGGCTTGTTGGTCGGCCTGCATGGGAGTCTGGAGACAGGATGAATGCTTCAGGGATCAAATTTGGTTAAACAATGGCTCTTCGCGGCCAGACGAGAGGATCCATTCGTCATTCCTGTTTACATCCTGTTTTGCCCTCTATTTGCTTTTCCCAAATCGCCATATGGCAGTTTTGGAGTCCCTTGACCTTGGTAGTTGCCTGTGGAGTGCTTTAGGGTTTCCCCAAGCGTTAGCCTTGAGTTTGGTTTACCTTCTGGGAGTAGGAATCATCAACCACTCACCACTTACCTTGAATTGTGAGGTTTGGAAGCCCGTAAACTGTTTAATAAATGCAGACTAGGCCGCCATGGTAGAGGAAAGATGTATAGTTTTCGTAAGTGGACTCTGCACGTAATGGTAAGTCTTTCCTGCGTCCTTCTCCAAGTAAAACAACAATCGTACTTGAAAAGCTAAGTTCCTGTGGTGAGACATTCAGTTTCTGAGAATTATTTGTATAGACATCATCCAACCTGAGAAAGTTGATAACCTTTTGCCTGCCTTCACTATATCTTTATTTCTATAACCTTTCTACTGCCAATTTTCTGAGTTTCCAAAAGGTGATTAAAGATGCTGACTTCATCGCTTGCACGTTCAGACTTCCATCATACCCCGTAGCTATCAGGAGCTCTACAAATGGTCAGAAATGTTGGGAACTCTCAGATGAACAGTTACGTTGTTTTTATATTTAGATCCCATATTTTCGACAAATGTTACAAAAAAAAAAATAGTCTGGAAAGATATGCTTTTGCTGAACCCAGTACGAAGTCTTTATTCCTATATTGGATGTACATTCTTGTTATCTTTTCGAAACCCAACTTAGGCACATTGTAGCAACGGCGCGAATAACTTTACATCCAACGGTAAACACGGTATTTAAAATAACTTCTGAGTGATCTTTAGCTTCACCAAAGGAGAACAAATCACAAAATACAAAAAAAAACTAGTGACCGTTTTGGGGGAGGATTGTGTGCCCTGAATAGGTAGCTCTTTGGAGCTCTCGGGAAAGCCACAAATGGTCGTCTAGGACTCCTTTGCCGGAGAAGAATAGCGCCCCGTGACCGCCGTCTGTCTCTCTCTGAGGACCGTCTATACCACCTCTGTCTGGAGTGAATAGCTGACATCGACTCGCGGTACCGTACCGCAGATTGGAAAGGTACAAATATGGATGGTTGGCGCCAGAGCAAGGTGAGAGAGAGCAATGAGTTGGAAATAATGTGCATAATTGGGTGGAATGAGTGGTACACACACAGAGTGAAAGCCTGGTGCCGACAGCCGGAGTGCACAGCAGCTGACGACGTTGACTGGAATGAAGTCGAGACAGCATTTGGGACATAATGAAGCATAATAGGGATTCGTATCAGGATAGGGGGGGGGGTGACGTAGATGAGGAGGGTAGAATAGGTTCAAGATAGAAGGGGAAGAGGGCCCAAGTAGGCCGTAGGTTGGACGTAGGCCCAAACAAGGTGAGGAGAGCACATTGAAAACATTAAAATTAAACATTGCATTCTTGACCGTAGGCTCAACCACTTGGGCTGGACGGTAGAGTGACAGTCGGCGTTCAATCCCTCAACCACTTGGGCTGGACGGTAGAGTGACAGTCGGCGTTCAATCCCCGACCGTCCAAGTGGTTGTGCACCATTCCTCTCCTCCCCCCCCCCCTTCCCCGTTCTATCCTAAATCCTTATCATCATCCCTTTCAAATAGTCGTAATGGCTTGACACTTTCTCCTGATAATTAGTTTAGCTTCCTACCCGTCGCCAGAGCTGGTAACTGAGGCCAACGCGCTATAAGTTGGAGCTGGAGAAGCACCTCACCTTACGGGCTCACCATAGCCTGTGCTACATGGACATTTCGAGCTACGGGATATTCATGCCCGTGCCACCTCTTGGGTGGCTTAATCTTCATCAATCGACATTTCGTTCTGAGTAGCTAAATCTAAAAACACCATCAACAAACACCTCACCAGCACAGGTACAACTCAACTAATCCAAAGGTGCTGATATTGTCACTAATTATAGCGCTTGTAATAAGAATAGAGACCATATGGATAATTAAGGTTATTAAAATACCATAGTGAGGGGTTAAAGAATGAGGACGCTGAACACAGAGTATGGGGGGGGAGTGTTGTTGAACGTGGTTTTAACTAGGTGGGTAATTGTTACCTAATTGTGCATGTGAAGGGGAGGGGGGAGGAAGGGAAGTGTAGCTTCGACTCTTTGGTCCCGCCTCTTAACACTTGTTACACTTATAGCATGCAGGCGTTATAAGTGTACATGTAACATGTACAAGTGCTGTACGTGTTCCTGAGCTAACTGGGGTCTGTCATATCTACAGTTAAACTGTGTGTGTGTGTATTTATTTCTGTATGTCTTTGTGGTGTGTGTGTGATACATCACACAACACCTGTCTAACGTATAGGTAGGTACCCACTTACTGCCAGGTGAACAGACTTCAGGTGAAAAGAAACATTGCCCAAATGTTCCTGTCCTGCCGCGGAGATCAAACCCGTGATCCTCAGCTGCAAGCCGACAGCTTATCTCACTGTGTGTGTGTTTGTGTGTACTCGCCTAGTTGTACTCACCTAGTTGTGCTTGTGGTGGTTGAGCTTCGGCTTCTCGGTCCTGCCTTTCAACCGTCAATCAACTGGTGTACAAATTCCTGAGCCTACTGGGCTCTATCATATCATCATTTGAAACTGTGTATGGCGTCAGCCTCCACCACATCACTTCCTAATACATTCTACCTGTTACCTGAAAGAAAAAGTTCTTTTTAATGTCTTTATGGCTCATTTGGGTACTCATTTTTCCCCTGTGTCGTCCCCTTGTGCGTGTGCCCCTTGTGTTGAGTAAACGTCGTACCCATGGTGATCAAGGGTACGAAGTTTTAGCTTCTGGGCCCCGCCTCTTGCTCTGTAATTAACCCGGTCGGCTTATTCCTTAATCCCTTCGGGTCCTATTAGTATGTACTATTGTGTACGTGTATGGAATCTACCTCCACCACTCTACAATCGTAATTTTCTCCTTTACTTGCCGAATAATGGAAAGGTTCTTCGTAGCTCATCAGTTACTTAATTTCCACTCATGTCTCTTCGCTCCGATCCATTCCATCTCGGTTTATTAGAACCTTGCTGAGTTCACTGAGTATTGTGTATGTCTTCGTCATATCTCCATTGTTTTTGGCCTCCTCCAGCAACGCGAGGTTCAGTTCCTTTTAATTTGTCTTCGTAACTCATACTCTTCAGCTCTCTCTCATCCCTGGTCCCTCTCTCATCCACCATCCCTGGCCCCTCTCTCATATAGCATCCCTGGCCCCTCTCTCATCCACCATCCCTGGCCCCTCTCTCATCCACCATCCCTGGCCCCTCTCTCATCCAGCACCCCTGGCCCCTCTCTCATCCAGCACCCCTGGTCCCTCTCTCATCCAGCACCCCTGGCCCCTCTCTCATCCAGCACCCCTGGTCCCTCTCTCATCCAGCACCCCTGGCCCCTCTCTCATCCAGCACCCCTGGTCCCTCTCTCATCCACCATCCCTGGCCCCTCTCTCATCCACCATCCCTGGCCCCTCTCTCATATAGCATCCCTGGCCCCTCTCTCATCCACCATCCCTGGCCCCTCTCTCATATAGCATCCCTGGCCCCTCTCTCATCCACCATCCCTGGCCCCTCTCTCATCCAGCACCCCTGGCCCCTCTCTCATCCACCATCCCTGGCCCCTCTCTCATTCACCATCCCTGGCCCCTCTCTCATATAGCATCCCTGGCCCCTCTCTCATATAGCACCCCTGGCCCCTCTCTCATCCAGCATCCCTAGCCCCTCTCTCATCCACCATCCCTGGCCCCTCTCTCATCCAGCACCCTTGGTCCCTCTCTCATCCACCATCTCTGGCCCCTCTCTCATATAGCATCCCTGGCCCCTCTCTCATCCAGCACCCCTGGCCCCTCATCCACCATCCCTGGCCCCTCTCTCATCCACCATCCCTGGCTCCTCTCTCATCCACCATCCCTGGCCCCTCTCTCATCCAGCATCCCTGGCCCCTCTCTCATCCAGCACCCCTGGCCCCTCATCCAGCACCCCAGGCCCCTCTCTCATCCAGCATCCCTGGCCCCTCTCTCATCTAGCACCGCCTGCATGACCCCTCTCAGCCGCAGCATCTCTTTGTCTGACCCTGGGTCTCAACACCTCTCCCCCCTTTCCCAGCTCTAGCGCCCCTCCCCACCTGCTAAGGTAAGGGACCGGGGCAGCCAGGGACGAGGGCAGCCAGGGACCCCCACCTGACCAGCAGACTACGCACAAAGGCCCTGGAGGGGGCTTGACGTCGGGTTAGTCTTGTAGCCACTTTTGAGGTGAAAAGAAGCCTAATTGTGGCTTCTATGGGCTCCTCCATGGCTGATTTTGTCATTTTTGTTGACTTCAAGTGGTCCCATTTTGCTCTACAAAGTAGATTTGAATGAGAGGAATTTTTCGATTAGCTTGGACAATACAAAGCCCCCTTTGACAAAAGTCGTGATAGACCCGCGAACTTTATATTGACAAAAGTCAGCATTAAAGGGATAAGAGATACAGTCTCATAAACACCAAGCCAAAGAGGAGTGAACAGTTCTGTGTTCCCGAGGGACTCTATATACTGGAGGCCGGCCAGCAAGTAACGATGTCTACCCAAAATGGCTCCAAAAAACCTATTAGGGAATATTCTCCGATCTGAGATGAAGTCCGCGTGCGTAAATAAAATAAAACCATCTTTCCTCTGGACTTTAAGACCGTCTATGATCAACCATAATCCAGCGATACTTTTAATGTACTACACAGTTGAGGCTCCACCCGTCAAGACCTTGCAGTAGACCACAGGTATCCCGAGGAGCCATACAGAATATCCTATTATCGCACACGACAACACGACGCTCCGGGTCGGGTAATGTTAGGAACCTACCGTGGACATTAGGTGACTTTTGTACCATACAACCCTCCCCCAACTCCTTAGCGACCATTACTGGGCGCCCCAACACAACCACACCCGCCAGACGTGGCCCCCACACCTGACAACTGACAGAGTGCCCTCACATATTACCCTGATCGAGTTACCCCCCCCCCCTACACACACACCTGACAACGGACCGAGCACTCCCCCTCCAACACACCTAGAAGTTACCTGGACTGCCCAAACGCCTGACAACACACACAAATGATAATCAAGATTTACAAATGACTGAACTATTTTCCCCAGAACGCTCGACGCTCCGTATCTCGGAGCTCGAACGCTCCGAGCTCATCGTTATGATCTCTCGGGAGCTGGTGGGGAAGTTCTCGCTAAACTGAGGTGTGTTACACTGCTTCTCTGAGCTCTCACACTGGCCAGATGCTCGGCGCCAGCAACATGCCCGGTGTTCTCCTCGCTAACACTTGCCAGAGTTTTGAGTGCTAACACAAACGTTGCCCCATCATGTCCCATCAGTGATCTATATATTATTGTTCTTTGCTCTAGGAAAACGTTTTACATTTTAACCAATCATTATATATATATATATATATATATATATATATATATATATATATATATATATATATATATATATATATATATATATAATATATATATATATATAATATATATATATATATATATATATATATATATATATATATATATATATATATATATAATATATATATATATATAATATATATATATATATAATATATATATATATAATATATATATATATATATATATATATATATATATATATATATATATATATATATATATAATATATATATATATATAATATATATATATATAATATATATATATATATAATATATATATATATATATATATATATATATATATATATATATATATATATATATATATATATATATATATATAATAATCATTTTTTGTCCAAGGTTGGAGGCCAGGTGCTTTGAGTTAACCTCACCCAACTTTGTAGGGGAAATGGTCTGGGGTGCAGGACGGCCATAGGCTGGTAGGGTTTACCAGAATTCAAGAGGGAACAGCGTGTCCGTCACAGACTGACCCCCACGACGGATTTATGCACTTCTTGCCAACTGTGCTTGGCTAAATATTAACAAAAACAACAAAATTTATCATTATGCACTAAAATCAGGAAAATTAACAGAAATATTTTATTCATCTTACTATAACCATAAAGGGCAAGAGTTCATAAGTTTAAATCGAGCCTCCACAATCCTAGGTAAAATATTTTCCTAGAACCAGCAAAATTACTGTAATTATAATTATTTGTATTATTATTTTTTGTATTATTAAGAGGTTAGTGAAGCACTTTAGAGAGCATCGTGGTGTCCTGTTAAGCGCCCTCGGTAATGTACCTATTCTGATATTCCTGTGATTATTCTTGGAGAGCAATATATATTAAACATTCTAGACGTACATCGTGCATTACTTTGGAGTTGAGAAGCTGTTAAGCTGGGCGCTGGAGCCCGACTCCTGCAGTACAAAGAGGCCGCCTCCTGACGCCCCTCCCACAAGCCTCTTGGCCCCGCCTCTCCACCAATCACCTTCCTCTCCCTCGCTGGCCGGGTATAAATGCTCAGAAATAGAGTTCTTTTTTTCATACTCCCTCTAACTGACGTTGGTGGTGTGCTCGAAGTAACAAAGGCTCTGGGAACTGGTTATTTTTTTCAAGTGGTGAAAATGGCGGTGATATCTGTTCGTGACCCAATGTCAGCAGCTCTCACGCCGCCAACTACACCCACCAGCACACAGGACCTCCACTTCCCGCGGAAGATGTCATCCCCAGTGACCACTAGTGCGACAACCTTTAGTCCTGGATTGTCGGCGTTTAGTCCTTTGGCAACTCAAGTGCCAAGCCGGGCACACACGAGGGCGCCATTCCTGCCCCATGTGCCTGTAGCGTCTAGTGTCACTGACATGGATCCTCATCTCTCAAGAGTCTTCCACACTTACGGGGTTCTGTCATTTAGTGCCTTTCCCTGGGCCGCGATGACTGCTGGCGCTGATCAGTTTAACCAGCTTCTGCTGTCAGCGGGCGGAAGACTGACACGCCCAAAGAAGCGATACATCTGCAAGTATTGTCAACGGGAGTTTACCAAGAGTTACAACCTTATGATCCACGAGAGAACACACACGGACGAGCGGCCCTTCCCTTGCGACATCTGCGACAAGGCCTTCAGGAGACAAGACCACCTCCGCGACCACAAGTACATCCACAGCAAGGACAAGCCCTTCAAGTGTGAAGTGTGTGGCAAGGGCTTCTGCCAGGCGCGCACGCTGGCCGTCCACGAGAGCGGCCACACAGACGCCGAGCGATGCGAGGCAGCGACATCGAAATCCAGTACAAATACCATCGAACGTACCTCCACAGTATCTGTCATACTCGTGGGCGAGGAGGATATCGACGTGGAGGCACTGGGAGGCATGATAATACACCAACCACAGATATCAACCATCCAAAGGACCCATCAAGACACTCCAGACCAGCCACAGAGACCAGCCTTCCCAAGAGCACGCCATGAGGACACCCCAGAGCAGCCACAGAGACCAGCCTTCACAAGAGCACACCAGGGGGACACCCCAAACCAGCCACAGAGACCAGCCTTCCCAAGAGCACACCAGGAGGACACCCCAGACCAGCCAAAGAGACCAGCCTTCCCAAGAGCACACCAGGGGGACACCCCAGACCAGCCACAGAGACCAACCTTCCCAAGGACCCCACAGAGGGACACCCCAGACCAGCTACAGAGACCAGCCTTCCCGAGGACCCCACAGAGGCACGCCACAGCTCACCAGCATCTGGCACCACAACGGAAAGGCTTTACAATCGTCGACCTATTGAGTTAACACGTGACCACGTCTTCAGGTACCGACCCAACGTCCACCACCTCCCTCTTGTCCACTCTTCACGTGCATTCTGCTCTATCAACTTCGCTAGAGCTTTTAATATAAATATTGTGTAAATAAAATTATTATCTTCACTTATTAGAACACAATAAATAAACTACTTTAGCGCGTGTTTAAATCAATTCCATGTAACAAATCTGGTACAATATGAACACTACTTGAATAACTGATGAATAAAAAGAATTAAATTATTGCTAAAATTTAAATGTTTCTGAGCATATTAAGAGAGTTAATGACCTATAATAATATAACTGGCAATAATCACCTTTTAACATTTGGCAAATAATATAATCTGCTTTAAAAAAATCTTTATCAAAATATTTTCGAAACTTTCGAACACAAAATATCTTTTTTTTTTTTAACCAGACATCAGAAAGTGAAGAAACGACGTTGTTTCGGTCCGTCGTGGACCATTATCAAGTCGAGTAATGAACTATCGATCAGGTTACGTTTCTAAGTCTTGAACTACGGGCTAAAAGCTGACCCCTTACTCCGATGTGGCAATGCGCTCTCTCACACACACACACACACACACACACACACACACACACACACACACACACACACACACACACACACACACACACACACACACACACACACACGGGGGCCTCGTAGCCTGGTGGATAGCGCGCAGGATTCGTAATTCTGTGGCGCGGGTTCGATTCCCGCACGAGGCAGAAACAAATGGGCAAAGTTTCTTTCACCCTGAATGCCCCTGTTACCTAGCAGTAAATAGGTACCTGGGAGTTAGTCAGCTGTCACGGGCTGCTTCCTGGTGTGTGTGTGTGTGTGTGTGGTGTGGAAAAAAAAAAAGTAGTTAGTAAACAGTTGATTGACAGTTGAGAGGCGGGCCGAAAGAGCAAAGCTCAACCCCCGTAAAAACACAACTAGTAAACACACAACTAGTAAACACACACACACACACACACACACACTAAACAAATGTTTTAAGTTAGGTTAAAATAGTAGGCCTGGTCGAGGACCAGATCACGGGGGACGCGAAGCCCGGGAATCATCACAAGGAATCATCGTCGCAAGGTAGGTTAGGTTAACCTGTATATTAGTCGGCAGATCTCGCTTCCAAAATCACGTCCGCTGAGCTAAGCTCTTTACATCATATTTTCCTATAGCAGTACTGCTCGACCAACACTCTAGAGTGCTGTCAGGGGTACACCAGGACTAAGGGGTTCCTTGTGGTATATATCTTACTTCAGGACTAGGGAGACGTCCGTGGTGTATCAGGTACACCAGCCCTTGCGAGTACGGTCTTCTCCCATGGGGGTCTGGCACGGGCCCGACCCCCATGGGCCGAGAGCCGAGCATTGTGTCCGGCAGAACTGAGTCAATTGTCTGACCTCTCGCTGGAGGAGGAGGCTTGTTGAGGGCTCTTATTCTCCTCCACGCGCTCTCATTTTTCCTTTTAACTGCCTCTTAAAAGATATGAAACTGGGGCTTTATGAAGCCAAAGAGAGAAATCGTTTCTCACTTGACGTATTCATGCTTGTGATCTTGTCGGGGGTGGGGTGGGGGGGGGGAACTGACTCTCCCTGGCCACAATAGTCAGCTTGTGCGGGAGGGAGGGAGGGAGGGAGGAGCACCCATAAGGAAATTGTGTTACTTTCTATTTGATTTGGTGAGAAACAAGAAGAAGCAGCTAACTGAACAAAGTGTATAGAAGCTAAGTACATTTCCTTCAGGAATTCAAAGATTTAGGGAAAAACTGAGATCAGAAGTTCATAATTACAAACGAAAATGTGTTAATCTCACGTGTCAAATCTGAATACATTCTTACATTGTCTTTCCTTGGCAGTGGTGTATGTGCAGACTTAATACATTACAATTAATATGAGGTTCGGAGGATGGCCACTGTAATATTCCTTACATGAAGAGCAAAACTACTAGTTGTATGTAGAATGAATCCTTACCTAAGTAGTTGGTGCGTTGGGTACACGCCTATTGAGGTCTGTGATAGTAGAACACAGACAGGCCTGTTGGCCACTGCGCTACTTGAAGAACACAGGAGAGCCAATTAAAAACTACAGGAGAATTTTTAATTAGCTCTACAGGAAAGTCAATTAAAACATGAGAATAAATAAAATTGCAGAAGGCCTATTAGCATATGCGAAGCAGCTCCTATTTATACCCAACAATGTGTACTCATCTAGTTGTGCTTGCGGGGGTTGAGGTTCGGCTCTCTGGTCCCGCCTCTCACATATCAATGAATTGGTGTACAGATTCCCAAGCCTACTGGGCTCTATCATATCAACATTTTTAAACGATGGAGTCAGCCTCCACCACATCACTGCCTGCCATGTGTGTAAAAGGACTTCCAAATCTTATTTTGTTTGTATTTACAAAAAATTACCTGAGGCAGGGACAGGAAGCCGGCGGCTTGTCACTTATCTCTCAAGTTGTTCCTGAGGCGATTGACAGCGCCTTGAGTGCATCAGAATGTGCTAAAGAGATTGTTTCAGAACGATCTTCAATACAGATAACCTCGATTTAATTATTAATTAAATTTTTAGATTCAATTCTGAAAATTGGACCAACTTGGGTATGGTGTTGGGGTTAATGTCTATCAACCTCTGGAGAGTCATTGAGGCCACCACAGTAACTTACTGACCAACCAGCAACTATAGAATTTTTTCTTGAAAACTATCCAGGACAGTTATAAATAACTTAGTTATATATAACTGTCTAAGTTACATATAACTGTCCGGTTATATATATTCTTTTTGTAAAATATACACCAAGAAGCGGGACAAATCTCTCTGTGTACGCATGTCTTGACCAGCGGTGTATGGAAGCACTGCAGTATACATCTATGACATACAGCATAAAACTGCTGAACCACTCCAAAACATGTGTGTGACACGTGACAGTTAAGACGAGGGACTGGGCGGCACTACAGCCAGTGATTACAAGATGTTTACCAATTCCGTCTTCAGCTTCGTTCAGTGGTCAACATGTGGACCGCCTCAATAACAACCCCATCCCGTGCCTCTCGGCCGTACAGCGACCTCATGAGGGAACAGAATAGAAAAGAAAGGTAAGAATGGAAGCCCATCAGTGACCTCTGTTTGCTCCAGAAAGGTCAGAGAATGACCTTTTGGTGGCTCTCGAGATGACCTCCGACGCGGGCTTTGTGCCCATTGTAGTAAAATAGACTCCCCACACGACCGTAAGTTGATAACGGAAAACGGAGAAAGGGGTGACTACGTTAGAGGTTCCATGGTCGCGCGTACCCATCTGCACGTTTGAAAAGAGTCCTTGTGGGAACCCGCTTAGCAAATAAAGGCTTAAGAGGATGAGAACTTGACGAGAATTGTGTGCGCTGTTTTTATCTTATTTTGACAACAAATAGATTTTATACACACACATACACACACACACACCCACCCACTGTAAGGAATCATTCAGAATCTTGTATACCACATATGTAAGACCAATCCTGGAGTATGCGGCCCCAGCATGGAGCCCGTACCTTGTCAAGCACAAGACGAAGCGGGAAAAAGTTCAGAGATATGCCACTAGGCTAGTGCCAGAACTAAGAGGCATGAGTTACGGAGAAAGGTTGCGAGAAATGCACCTGACGACACTAGAAGACAGAAGAGTAAGGGGGGACATGATCACTACCTATAAAATTCTCAGAAGAATTGACAGGGTTGATAAAGATAAACTGTTAAACACGGGTGGTACGCGAACAAGGGGACACAGGTGGAAACTGTGTACTCGATCAAATGAGCCACAAGGACGTTAGAAAGAACTTTTTCAGTGTCAGAGTAGTTAACAGATGGAATGCATTAGGCAGTGATGTGGTGGAGGCTGACTCCATACACAGTTTCAAATGTAGATATGATAGAGCCCAATAGGCTCAGGAATCTGTACACCAGTTGATTGACAGTTGAGAGGCGGGACCAAAGAGCCAAAGCGAGCACAATTAGGGGGGCAGAGGTCCCCCGCAAGCACAATTAGGTGAGTACACACACACACACATTATATTATATTATATTTATATATATATATATATATATATATATATATATATATATATATATATATATATATATATATATATATATATATATATATATATATATATTACCCGGCATCACCTGATTGTTAGTCGATTAATACACTGGCGGATGGAAGTATCCTTTACTATGTACGATTCAATGACTAAGTTTGTAGCTGTCCTCACCTAGAAAGAAAATGTGCTCCTTCGTTTCTATTGAAAGAACACCTGTGATGAGCTCCTTTAGCCGTCCTTATGAAAAGTGCGCCTCTAGCGGTGACTCTTGGGGTGAGAGGGGCGCCTATAGTTGCCACTACTTAGACCCTGTAACCCTTCCTGCAGAGAGAGAGAGAGAGTGAGAGAGAGGGTGAGAGAGTGAGAGAGAGAGAGAGAGAGAGAGAGAGAGAGAGAGAGAGAGAGAGTGAGAGAGTGAGAGAGTGAGAGAGAGAGAGAGAGTGACAGAGAGAGAGAGAGAGAGAGAGAGAGAGAGAGAGAGAGTGAGAGAGAGATCGACCGACCGACCGACCCCGCCCCCGCCTTTCCCCCTTAGCCGTCCTTACAAAGAAATCACCTAAATCCCGCCTCAAACTAAAGAGCGACTGAAAACATTTTAATGCTTGCATGCCATGGCCATGACCAGTCGATTTAAAAAAACAAGTGACATGTATAAGAGACGGAAGTTCGATCCCATGCCACGTCTCAATATTTTCTCGATGTATTACCTTTAGGCGGTATTATCTGATGTTAAAATATATTTGCCGTAGTTTCCTTTAATCCTAAATGGTTCACCTCTACTGAGTGGTAATTTGAAGACTCTTAGGAACGATAGTTTTTGGTAAAACTCCTTTTTACATTAACGTTTCTTACGTTCAATTGTTATAATTCTCGCGTTTGTATCTAGTTGAAGAAAATATTTTAGCGTCGCCAGACAATAAGGATTTTAGTGTGGGCGAAATTACCTTTCAAGGAAAGTTAGTACTTGAAGGAGTTGTTTGACGTGTTCTAACACGGGTGTCTTCGCGTTCGAGGCCGCTAGAGACCCTCCAGTCGAGGCCGCTAGAGACCCTCCAGTCGAGGCCGCTAGAGACCCCCAGTCGAGGCAGCTAGGGACCCCCAGTCGAGGCCGGTAGTGACCCCCAGTTGAGGCCACTAGTGACCCCCAGTTGAGACCACTAGAGACCCCAGTCGAGGCCGCTAGAGACCCCAGTCGAGGCCACTAGTGACCCCCAGTTGAGACCACTAGAGACCCCCAGTTGAGGCCACTAGAGACCCCAGTCGAGGCCGCTAGTAACCCCAGTCGAGGCCGCTAGTGACCCCCAGTTGAGACCACTAGAGACCCCCAGTTGAGGCCACTAGTGACCCCCAGTTGAGACCACTAGTGACCCCCAGTTGAGACCACTAGTGACCCCCAGTTGAGACCACTAGAGACCCCAGTCGAGGCCGCTAGAGACCCCAGTCGAGGCCGCTAGTGACCCTCAGTTAAGGCCACTAGTGACCCCCAGTTGAGACCACTAGAGACCCCAGTCGAGGCCGCTAGAGACCCCAGTCGAGGCCACTAGTGACCCCCAGTTGAGACAACTAGTGACCCCCAGTTGAGACCACTAGAGACCCCCAGTTGAGGCCACTAGTGACCCCCAGTTGAGACCACTAGAGAACCCCAGTCGAGGCAGCTAGAGACCCCAGTCGAGGCCGCTAGTAACCCCCAGTTGAGGCCACTAGAGACCCCAGTCGAGGCCACTAGAGACCCCCAGTCGAGGCAGCTAGGGACCCCCAGTCGAGGCCGCTAGAGACCCCCAGTTGAGGCCACTAGAGACCCCAGTCGAGGCCACTAGAGACCCCCAGTCGAGGCAGCTAGGGACCCCCAGTCGAGGCCGCTAGAGACCCCCAGTCGAGGCCACTAGAGACCCCCAGTTGAGGCCACTAGAGACCACCAGTTGAGGCTGCAAGAGACCCCAGTCGAGGCCGCTAGAGACCCCCCAGTCGAGGCAGCTAGAGACCCCCAGTCGAGGCCACTAGAGACCCCCAGTCGAGGCAGCTAGAGACCACCAGTCGAGGCCACTAGAGACCCCCAGTCGAGGCCGCTAGGGACCCCCAGTTGAGGCCACTAGAGACCCCAGTCGAGGCCACTAGAGACCCCCAGTCGAGGCAGCTAGGGACCCCCAGTCGGGGCCGCTAGAGACCCCCAGTTGAGGCCACTAGAGACCCCAGTCGAGGCCACTAGAGACCCCCAGTCGAGGCAGCTAGGGACCCCCAGTCGAGGCCGCTAGAGACCCCCAGTCGAGGCCACTAGAGACCCCCAGTTGAGGCCGCTAGAGACCACCAGTTGAGGCTGCAAGAGACCCCAGTCGAGGCCGCTAGAGACCCCCCAGTCGAGGCAGCTAGAGACCCCCAGTCGAGGCCACTAGAGACCCCCAGTCGAGGCAGCTAGAGACCACCAGTCGAGGCCACTAGAGACCCCCAGTCGAGGCCACTAGAGACCCCCAGTCGAGGCAGCTAAAGATCACCAGTCGAAGCCGCTAGAGATCCCAGTCGAGGCAGCTAGAGACCAGTCGAGGCCGCTAGAGACCCCCAGTCGAGGCAGCTAGAGACCCCCAGTTGAGGCAGCTAGAGACCCCAGTAGAGGCCGCTAGAGACCCCCAGTCGAGGCAGCTAGAGACCCCCAGTTGAGGCAGCTAGAGATCCCCAGTTGAGGCAGCTAGAGACCCCCAGTTGAGGCAGCTAGAAACCCCAGTAGAGGCAGCTAGAGACCCCCAGTCGAGGCAGCTAGAGACCCCCAGTAGAGGCCACTAGAGATGTTGGCCTTCAGGTAAATATTAATTTAAACAGCCCTCCTCCTATTAGAGTTTAGATAACACTTACAGTAACGATGTGGTCCATCGTAAAAATAGTGGCGTAATGGACAATTAGAAAGTAGAATATGGTACTATTAAATTTGGACAAACAGTAAAAAGTTTTGTATTTGTTGCTAATAAAACTTAACCTAACCTAACTATCCTTGGACTAATACACACTATCTAAAGCCTAATATAGTACATATATGTGCTATACTAGGCCTAGGAATATTCAAGTTTGTATTTTTTTCGCTTTATTTTGTCCTGATTCAATAAAATGAATAGCACCAAATTCTGCATATCTAATTGTCCATTACGTCAATATATATATATATATATATATATATATATATATATATATATATATATATATATATATATATATATATATATATATATATATATATATATATATATAATGTGTGTGTGTACAATGGTTCACATAGTTACAAAAAAGTACAATCTAAACAAGAGGATGGTTTGAATTTAAAAAAAAGGCTTAGGGGGATTTGTAGGTGCATAGCACTACTGAACGAACTTAATATACACGATCTGGTACGACTGTCACACCGCGGGCGGACAACCTGTATAATTAACGACCCACCTGGGGCGTTCGTATTAAATTTGTGACCTGAATTCGCCTCGTACCAGCAGCGAGAGACAAAAGGAGAAGCTCCTCAAGACAATTACAGGTCCCAGGTGATTAAAAGTGACCTCGCGGGAAATAGATTTTGACGAGATTGACCTCGACCACTATTAAACCTGGCGCTAATAGACCAGATTTCTCAGGTGATAAGTGGACAGCCTCGGCAAGTGTGTAGCTACCTTAAGGTGAGACGACCCCGCCCTCCCTCACTCACTGAGGGACGCGTCGAGCCCTCCTGCTGGCACTAGTTCCTCCCTCCCTCTCTCTCCCCCCCCCCCTCCCCCCCCTCTCTCTCTCTCTCTCTCTCTCTCTCTCTCTCTCTCTCTCTCTCTCTCTCTCTCTCTCTCTCTCTCTCTCTCTCTCTCTCTCTCTCTCTCTCTCTTTCTCTCTCTCTCTCTCTCTCTCTCTCTCTCTCTCTCTCTCTCTCTCTCTCTCTCTCTCTCTCTCTCTCTCTCTCTCTCTCTTTCTCTTTCTCTTTCTCTCTCTCTCTCTCTCTCTCTGCTTTTATTCATTATTAGATATTTCCCCAAGCACCTGATTACTACTGCTAGAGCAGCGCTCGCCCCCCGGGAGTACCTCACAGAGCAGCACCCAGACAGCCGCCCTCCCAACATTGGTTACTAATGGTGATTAAAGCCCGCCGTAGAATCTATAGGTCATTTAGATTTCATAAATACAGTTCTCGGCGGGATCAAATTGTCGTGTCTGGCTGTTCCTGCCATGTCGGGTAATGGTATTTTTATGATAATCGGGTTTAAGAGCGTTGTTTGGTTCCCGTTGTGGCTGCTTTAGGGGCGTGTTGGAGTCTTTCTCGCAGTGGAGGATCTGGCCATTGTTCAGACGTCCGCCGGATCAGAGCCTACTGCTGCCTCTGCTAGTCACAAGGCATCCATGCTTGAGGCCTGGTACACTGTCAGCCTGTCCCCGAGGCTCTCTGTCATGTTAGTCTTGCTAACTGGGGTCTAGAACCACCTTTCCCCCCCTGACATCGCCTCAACCCGCCATCATGAACGTCATAAAGCTAACAGATGCTGGGAGGCGCAGCGACAGGGCCCACCACCTTCCAGACGAGGTCAAATGGTGGGGTAGTGTGTGCCCGGGCGAGGTCACTTACTGCCTTGTCTGGTGACGCCCCCCACTGTGAGGGGTCATCAGGGGTCATCTCTGGGACCTGGCGGGTTATTAACAAGTTTATAAAACCAACAGAGGGACGAGTGTGACACCGGAGCATCAGTACCCGTCATGCCCAGCTGCTGCTGTTCATGCTGTTTCTCTTGACCCGCGTCGGCATGGGCTCGAATCCTAAGGGAGTCATAGAGTTTAAGTGATATATATATATATATATATATATATATATATATATATATATATATATATATATATATATATATATATATATATATATATGTCGTACCTAGTAGCCAGAATGCACTTCTCGGCCTACTATGCAGGGCCCGATTTGCCTAATAAGCCAAGTTTTCCTGAATTAATATATTTTCTCTAATTTTTTTCTTATGTAATGATAAAGCTACCCATTTCATTATGTATGAGGTCAATTTTTTTTATTGGAGTTAAAATTAACGTAGATATATGACCGAACCTAACCAACCCTACCTAACCTAACCTAACCTATCTTTATAGGTTAGGTTAGGTAGCCGAAAAAGTTAGGTTAGGTTAGGTTAGGTAGTCGAAAAACAATTCATGAAAACTTGGCTTATTAGGCAAATCGGGCCTTGCATAGTAGGCTGACAAGCGCGTTCTGGCTACTAGGTACGACATATATATATATATATATATATATATATATATATATATATATATATATATATATATATATATATATATATATATATAATGTGTGTGTGTGTTTATATGTAAGGTTGACCTAATTACACTTCTTTTGTAAACACACTTTAATGACATGATGTGTAAAAGAACATTCTTCGAACACTGTTTATGGAGGAAACACATAAATATATTTATTCATGTACAATGGTTAGCATTGTAAAATAACTACAAGCACCTTATGTGGCTGACTGTTCAATAAGTCACTGAACTATATAGATATCTAACCCGGTTCATGGAGGACAGAAGAAAATGTTTATATGCTCATTATCATTGAAAGTGTATGGCCGCGGTAACAAATAAGGAAAGTGTATGGCCGCGGTAACAAATAAGGAAAGTGTATGGCCGCGGTAACAAATAAGGAAAGTGTATGGCCGCGGTAACAAATAAGGAAAGTGTATGGCCGTGGTAACAAATAAGGAAAGTGTATGGCCGCGGTAACAAATAAGGAAAGTGTATGGCCGCGGTAACAAATAAGGAAAGTGTATGGCCGCGGTAACAAATAAGGAAAGTGTATGGCCGCGGTAACAAATAAGGAAAGTGTATGGCCGTGGTAACAAATAAGGAAAGTGTATGGCCGCGGTAACAAATAAGGAAAGTGTATGGCCGCGGTAACAAATAAGGAAAGTGTATGGCCGCGGTAACAAATAATAAAACAAAAAATTGCACCTCCCATGACTTTTCACTCTTGCACTCCCCCCCCCCCCCCGTCCCATCCTAAATCCTTATCCTGACCCCTTCCAAGTGGAATATCGTCGTAATGGCTTGGCGCTTTCACTTACGGGCTCACCATAGCCCGTGCTACTTGGAACTTTTTGTTCTGAGTAGCCGAATCAAAAAACAACAACAACAACGTTTTCCCCCCCTGATATGTCCCTTTCCCTTCACCTCCACCTTTACCACTACCCAGTAACGCTCCCCCAGTTGACGAAGCTGGACTTTTGTCTCGACCAACAGCCGCCCTCCAATTTTCCATTAGTCACGGCCCTCCTTGCAGGTTTTCTCTTATTGGTAAAGAAAACGGAGGTTTATTTAGACACCTCCAACCCCTCTGTGTGGGTCGGGGGTGTACCAAGCAAATCAGTACTTACTTAGTTGTACTCAAATACTTGAGCTTGCGGGGATTGAGCTTCGGTTCTTTGGTCCCGCCTCTCAACTGTCAATCAACTGGTATTCACCTAGTTGTGCTTGCGGGGGTTGAGCTTCTGTCCCACCACGACCACCTCAGCATGTCTCAGCGCCGACCACGACCACCTCAGCATGTCTCAGCGCCCACCACGAGCACCTCAGTATGTCTCAGCGCCCACCACGACCACCTCAGTATGTCTCAGCGCCCACCACGACCACCTCAGCATGTCTCAGCGCCCACCACGAGCACCTCAGCATGTCTCAGCGCCCACCACGACCACCTCAGCATGTCTCAGCGCCCACCACGACCACCTCAGCATGTCTCAGCGCCCACCACGAGCACCTCAGTATGTCTCAGCGCCCACCACGAGCACCTCAGTATGTCTCAGCGCCCACCACGACCACCTCAGCATGTCTCAGCGCCCACCACGAGCACCTCAGCATGTCTCAGCGCCCACCACGAGCACCTCAGTATGTCTCAGCGCCCACCACGAGCACCTCAGTATGTCTCAGCGCCCACCACGAGCACCTCAGTATGTCTCAGCGCCCACCACGACCACCTCAGCATGTCTCAGCGCCCACCACGAGCACCTCAGCATGTCTCAGCGCCCACCACGAGCACCTCAGTATGTCTCAGCGCCCACCACACCCACCTCAGCATGTCTCAGCGCCCACCACACCCACCTCAGCATGTCTCAGCGCCCACCACGACCACCTCAGCATCATCTGCCTGAGGACACCTCCTGGTGAACATTGGTACCAACTTTCCAACAGTTAATAGAGGTCATCGAAATTGCAAAAACAAATCAAACACATTTTCTAATTTTTTTAGCAATATATCGTATGCTTTATTGACTCAATATCTCTGTGGTGGTTCTACTATAATGACGAAATATTAAGGAGAAAACCCATTTTTGTTTTAACTTTACGTTTTCGCTCTTAGCGCGAAGGAGACCATAAAAAAAAGTAAACAGAAGCTTTTCAATGTTCACGAGAGCATCGCAAATCAGGCATGTTTGTGGGAGGGTAAGACAAGGGGATTGGGGGGGGGGGGGGGTTAGGGGAGTCGACCCGCGGACGGATTCAAGAGTATCCCCTGTAACGCGCCGGACTCTATGGCTGGCGGTGTGAAGGCTGCGGTGCGGTCTGTGGCCAGAGGCGGTGGTTCTGGTCTGTGGTGGGCCGTGGGTGGGCTTGGGTGGTGGTGCACGGTACCAACACCAGCTGTATGGTGGGCTGGTCTCTGGTGGTGCACGGTACCAACACCAGCTGTATGGTGGGCTTGGGTGGTGGTGCACGGTACCAGCACCAGCTGTATGGTGGGCTGGTCTCTGGCGGTGCACGGTACCAACACCAGCTGTACGGTGGGCTGGTCTCTGGTGGTGCACGGTACCAACACCAACTGTATGGTGGGCTGGTCTCTGGTGGTGCACGGTACCAACACCAGCTGTATGGTGGGCTGGTCTCTGGTGGTGCACGGTACCAACACCAACTGTATGGTGGGCTGGTCTCTGGTGGTGCACGGTACCAACACCAGCTGTATGGTGGGCTGGTCTCTGGTGGTGCACGGTACCAACACCAGCTGTATGGTGGGCTGGTCTCTGGTGGTGCACGGTACCAACACCAGCTGTATGGTGGGCTGGTCTCTGGTGGTGCACGGTACCAACACCAACTGTATGGTGGGCTGGTCTCTGGTGGTGCACGGTACCAACACCAGCTGTATGGTGGGCTGGTCTCTGGTGGTGCACGGTACCAACACCAGCTGTATGGTGGGCTGGTCTCTGGTGGTGCACGGTACCAACACCAACTGTATGGTGGGCTGGTCTCTGGTGGTGCACGGTACCAACACCAGCTGTATGGTGGGCTGGTCTCTGGTGGTGCACGGTACCAACACCAGCTGTATGGTGGGCTTGGGTGGTGGTGCACGGTACCAACACCAGCTGTATGGTGGGCTGGTCTCTGGTGGTGCACGGTACCAACACCAGCTGTATGGTGGGCTGGTCTCTGGTGGTGCACGGTACCAACACCAGCTGTATGGTGGGCTTGGGTGGTGGTGCACGGTACCAACACGGTACCAACACCATAACCTCCGTCAAGGAAATTGAAGAGGACCCAAAATAGTTTTTCTCCTACGCAAAACCTAGAGAAAAACTACATTTAATTTTTAACTACTTAAAAAAAAAACTACTTTTTTAACAAATCAAGCTCAAGCTTCCTGGCACAAACGCAAGAAAGATGAAACATTCCCCGATGATACCAAAGAAATGTGTGAAATATCGGTAGCTTCAGCCACCTGCCACCTTGTGGCAGGTGGCTGAAGCTAATTAATCCCCCCAACGGTGAACATTCTAATTAATAACAATGTGAACAGGAGCTCTCTAACTACTTCAGACACTCGCGAATACTGGAAGATATTCTTGTGCTCATCCCAGAGTTTGCTAGTGCAGGCTGGTAGGCTAGACTCACATGGCAGGTTCTCTACTGACTCCATGTATGACTAACTATCCTGCGAGATGCGTATATTAGATGAACTCATAGCCAGGAGCCAGATTCACGAAGCAGTTAAGCAAGTACTTACGAACGTGTACATCTTTCTTCAATCTTTGACGCCACATTTATTAAACAGTTTACAAGCATGAAAACTTGCCAATCAATTGTTGTTATTGTTATAAACAGCCTCCTGGTGCTGCAGAGCTCATTAACTGTTTAATAAATGTAAATAAAGCCGCCAAAGATTGAGAAAAGATGTACAGGTTCGTAAGTGTTTGCGTAACTTCTTCGTGAAGCTAGCCCCAGCTCTTGATATATCCTCTGCGATCTTTCATATATAACAGAGTGGCAGCACATTGATGTGTGTATTTAATCTTGTTAATATAAAACTACAGAAAAACTAAAGTCTTCAGTGAACCACTAAGAACACTGAGGTTGACAACACAAATAAATTTATTATGATCGTAACCCTCAACCTTCACTCGTATCTAAATTTTGAAGTAGCCATAAATGTCACATACATCCAGTCCGCTCCAGACCATGATTCCTGGAGTTTCGTATTCTCTGAGAATTACAGGGAAAATTATCACAGCCTAAACATCATTTAGAGACGCACAACCTTGATACTGGTTGACAAAATACGCACTTAAAACCCTTGAACTTAAGTGTTTATGTACCCGACGCACTTAAAACAGCGGAGATCGCACCTCTCCACAAAAAGAGTAAAGCAGAAGCAAAATTGTTATAGAACGAGAACACTGTAGAGTTACAACGTCCTGATAACCCTGGACAATATGAGTTTATAGAAGGAAGTTCCTAATTCTCACACCTGCCAGACCACTATCACATAGACCTTAAGATTTCAACTTAGATTCAACAGAGCAGAAATTGTTAAACACAACTTAGGCGGGATCCAAGAGTCAATGCTCGATCCTGCAGACACAACTAGGTGAGTACACATGGCAAAATGTTACTGAAGCGACCATACGAGTCATAAATACTCATACTCCGCCCAAGTAAAACACAAACAAGCAACACTTATTGGGCCAGCCAGAGGCTTAGGGCCCACGCAGAAAAAAATCCCTGATCCCTGCAAAAAAAAAAAAAAATAGCCTTTGATGTCATGGAAGACAAGCAAAGCGCCGCTGACGTTTGACAATCAAAAATACAGATTTCGCGAAAGCGTTTATCAATGTCAATTTGGTTATTGCACACAAAATGTGCACAAAACAAATCATTGGAAAGTAGAAAGATTGATCTTTCATTTCTTAACGAACAGAACCTAAAGACAAGACATTAAACCCCCGAAACATCCAGTGTCACAGAAGGAAAGTCTTGACCCAGATTCCAGAACCACTCTCACGGTCTTCACATAGAGAGCCTCAGTGAAGAAAAGGTACTGCACTCTGGAAAAAAACAAAAATATCAAAACTGAAACCACATATGAAACACAGTCAAACCGAACTATTGAAAGAAAAAGCGATGTACAAAACTTGGGAGTAACCATGTCGAACGACCTTAATTTTCAAAGAACAAAAAGTAGCTGTCACAGTTGCAAGAAAAATAACAGGTTGGATAACAAGAACCTTTCAAACAAGAGATACCGCGCCAATGATACTTTTGAAGACATCAGTTCTCTCTAGGGTGGAATATTGTTGCACAATAACAGCCCCATTCAAAGCTGGAGAAATTGCTGACCTGTAAAGCGTGCAAAAATATTTGACTGCCAGAATCCACTCAATAAATAATATAAAAAAATGGGAACGATTAGAAATTCTAAATCTGTATACCCTAGGGTGCAGGTGGGAGAGATACATAATAGTTTACACTTATAAAATACTAGAAAGATTGTTTCCAAATCCGCACACAGAAATAACACCACACGAGATCAGAAGGCATGGCAAGATGTGGAGAATACCCCCGTTGAAAAGCACAGGTGCAACAGGTACTCTGAGAGAGAACTCTATCAACATCAGAGGCCCGAGAGTGTTCAACACGCTCCCTCTACACACAAGGGGCATAACTGACCGACCAGTCACGATGTTAAAAAGAGAACTTGATAAACACCTTTAAAGGACAGCTGATCAACCAGACTGTGAGTCATACGTCAGACTGCGAGCAGCCGCGTCCAACAGCCCGATTGACCAGACCACCAACCAGGAAGCCTGGTCAGGGAGCGGGCCCCGGGGGACACTGATCCTCGACATCATCGAAAGGTAAAGTGTAGCAGTGTGAAGGGTGAAGGGAGGGGCAGTGTGAAGGGTGAAGGGAGGGCAGTGTGAAGGGTGAAGGGAGGTCAGGGTGAAGGGTGAAGGGAGGGTCGGGTGGCGGGGTATAACTCCGTCTTGGTGGGTTCCCACGACAAGTGTTTAATGAACTTGGAAAGCAGCATATAATCTCAGCCTCGCTGCCTCCTCCCAGTAAATCACACCCCTCCCTCACTCCCTTCCCTCACTCCCTTCCCTCACTCCCTTCCCTCACTCCCTCCCCACCACACACCCTCCCTCCCTCCCTCCCTCACCACACACACACACCCCAGCTCTCTGTAGTGTGAGGTGTGTGTACACGGGAAGAGCGAATAAACACTCCCTATTTGCGTTCCCATTACAAAAAAAAAAAAAGTTATTTTTTGCCGACTGTCACGATGGC
>NC_091176.1:12121306-12126306 GCF_040958095.1 Procambarus clarkii | reverse complement strand
TAGGTGATGCTAGGCTATACTAGGTGATGCTAGGCTATACTAGGTGTTGCTAGGCTATACTAGGTGATGCTAGGCTATACTAGGTGTTGCTAGGCTATACTAGGTGATGCTAGGCTATACTAGGTGATGCTAGGCTATACTAGGTGTTGCTAGGCTATACTAGGTGTTGCTAGGCTATACTAGGTGATGCTAGGCTATACTAGGTGATGCTAGGCTATACTAGGTGATGCTAGGCTATACTAGGTGATACTAGACTGTACTAGGTGATACTAAACTGTACTAGGTGATGCTAGACTGTACTAGGTGATGCTAGACTGTACTAGGTGATACTAGACTGTACTAGGTGATGCTAGACTGTACTAGGTGATACTAGACTGTACTAGGTGATGCTAGACTGTACTAGGTGATACTAGACTGTACTAGGTGATACTAGACTGTACTAGGTGATACTAGACTGTACTAGGTGATGCTAGACTGTACTAGGTGATACTAGACTGTACTAGGTGATACTAGACTGTACTAGGTGATGCTAGACTGTACTAGGTGATACTAGACTGTACTAGGTGATGCTAGGCTATACTAGGTGATGCTACGTTATACTAGGTTTTGCTAGGCTATATTACGGGTTGCTAGGCTATATCAGGTGATGCTAGACTATACTAGGTAGTGCTAGGCTATATTAGGTGATCCCGAGACGATACTAGGTGATGCTAGGTATTACTAGGCGGTGCTCTTTATTATTTGTCCCTAGTAATTACTACTATTACCCCTAGTAATTACTTTTACTAAGCGCTAGACGGTGCTAGATGATGCTAGGCAGTGCTAGATGATGCTAGACAGTGCTAGATGATGCTAGACGGTGCTAGATGATGCTAGACGGTGCTAGATGATGCTAGACGGTGCTAGATGATGCTAGACGGTGCTAGATGATGCTAGACAGTGCTAACTGATGCTAGACAGTGCTAGATGATGCTAGACGGTGCTAGATGATGCTAGACAGTGCTAGATGATGCTAGACAGTGCTAGATGATGCTAGACAGTGCTAGATGATGCTAGACTGTGCTAGATGATGCTAGATGATGCTAGACAGTGCTAGATGATGCTAGACTGTGCTAGATGATGCTAGATGATGCTAGACAGTGCTAGATGATGCTAGACAGTGCTAGATGATACTAAGACTAAGCCAGGTGATAAAGAGGCGATACAGGTGAAGCTAAAATCATACTAAGGTGAGACTAAGAACAGCCTCTAACCCATCACTGCCTACTACACCATAAACCTACTTGTGATGGAACCTCAAACCTACCACTACCTACCCCACTTTGTTTAGGGGGGGGGGGTAGTATAGGTGAAGAGGTGTGTTGAATGAAAAAGTTTAGAGAGGGAAAATATAATACGAGCTATGATAGCAGTCTGGTTGTCCACATTGCTGACACGGTGAATGTGTTTGGGTTTGGTAGTAAAGTTAAGCTCTTATCAGAGAGCTGTGAGTGCTTGAGAGGTTTGTCTCGTGTATTTCAACATACAAAACAATCTGTCTTTCTTAAACCCCGGGTTGGGGTAGGATAGGCTTTTATCTACCTAATCAGTAAGTTAAAAATGCAAGTTTACTTTTGAAAATGAATATCTAAGTTGGCTCATATTAAAGCAGAAACCAGTTTTTTAACCCTCCCCCCCCCCCAGTTTTTAACTAAAAATCCTGACCCAGGTGCGTATAAGTGCGTATAAGTGCGTATCCCTACTACGCCAACCTCTATAGATGAATACTGGGTAGCATTCACACACACTCGGATACTTGAGCTTCTTTTTTTCCAAGTAGACCGAGGCTCTTGGGTCACCAACTATGTCTGAGGTTTGGGCGTCTCATCTCATGTCCTCTGGGATGAGTGACTCTCTTGAGCTGCTGGGGATGGGTCGTATGGAATATAAATTCCCACGCTCTTTCTATGCCGCGTTTTTAGAATCCTTTGCTTTATCTGTATCATCCTTTTCCTCCCTCCCTCCCTCTCTCTCTGAATAAAACAAAACTTCATTTTTATTATATTTAGTTAATCATGTATTTATATACAGTATTATAGACAAATTACGATGGAAGTTACATCGAGAATAAACATAATTAATTACACATTTACGCAAGAAATGCTTGAGTTTGAGCCTTTGAGCTCAAATGCCTGCATCCCATTTCAACTGTCTTTGCAAGTGTCGAAATGGTCTCTACTGCACATCCGAAGTACATCGTCTTGCTCCCTTTCCTCGTCCTGACCTTCACTGAAAACCTCATTTGAGGTCACTCCATCGTCAGTGTAGCCTATATAGATACTGTTAAGAGAGACGTGAGATGAGCTCGGGCTAGGCTGATCAGGCGCCTGCAGGGCATTGTCATGCAGAAAGTGGTAGATGTGATCATTCGTTCTCGTATGCTTGGGACTGGGCCGCAAGGTCGACAAGTCCTCCTCCTGGTTGGTTGGAGGTAGACTGTGGTGCTTCTGTATGATGGGAGGTAGGTAGTGGTTCTTCTGATGGACGGGAAGCACGGGGTGGTGCTCTTGTAGAGCGGGAGGCAGATGGTTCTTCTGTAGGGCAGGAGGTAAGTGGTGGTGCTCCTGTAGGGCGGGAGGCAGGTGGTGGTGCTCCTGTAGGGCGGGAGGCAGGTGGTGGTGGTGCTCTTGTATGGCGGGAGGCAGGTGGTGGTGGTGCTCCTGTAGGGCGGGAGGCAGGTGGTGGTGGTGCTCTTGTATGGCGGGAGGCAGGTGGTGGTGGTGCTCCTGTAGGGCGGGAGGCAGGTGGTGGTGGTGCTCTTGTAGAGCGGGAGGCAGGTGGTGGTGCTCCTGTAGGGCGGGAGGCAGGTGGTGGTGCTTCTGTAGGGCGGGAGGCAGGTGGTGGTGCTCCTGTAGGGCGGGAGGCAGGTGGTGGTGCTCCTGTAGGGCGGGAGGCAGGTGGTGGTGGTGCTCCTGTAGGGCGGGAGGCAGGTGGTGGTGGTGCTCCTGTAGGGCGGGAGGCAGGTGGTGGCGGTACTTCAGTAGGCCAGGAGGGTTGGAGTGGTGCTCTTGTAGGGCGATAGATGGACGATTCTGGTTCTGCAAGCCGTGGGTCTGCAGGGTGCAGGGCGTATGGCAGCACTTGTGCAGGTCTGGAGGCAGGCGGCGCTGCTCCTGTAGGCCGGGAAGCAAGTGATGGTTCTTCTGGAGGTCGGGTAGCAGGTGTTGGTGCTCCTGTACGGGTAGAGACGGCTGAGGGATGCGACACCTCGCCAAGCGCACACTACCATACACCATCACCAGGAATACCACGATACCTAACACAAACGCTAGGATGATGGTAATCATGTAGTAGTTAGCGTTATCCCTGTCACAACACATGATGGTCCTTCATCACTGTATACGCACACAAACAATAGTCAGATATCGAAAAATGTATTATTGTCCCCAGAGAGCTACGGTGTCCACAGATCAAGTGACAATGTGTCGGAGTCGCCTCATTAGGGAGAGCTGAAAGAAATATTTAAAAAATCTTGACACTGATTTGTTTTTTTCCCCATGACATTTTACGGTCACGTTATCAGGAGGCAGTTGAACAATCAGTCCAAGCGGACACGAGCCAACACGATGACGCACGTCAGCACGATAATAATTTAATAATAATAAATACTTTTGTTTGGAACAGGAAGCGTGCCTGTGTGTGTGTGTGTACTCACCTAGTTGTGCCTGCAGGATCGAGCATTGACTCTTGGATCCCGCCATTCGAGCCATCGGTTGTTTACAGCAATGACTCCAGTCCCATTTCCCTATCATATCTAGTTTTAAAATTATGAATAGAGTTTGCTTCCACAACCTGCTCCTTAAGTGCATTCCATTTTTCCACTACTCTCACGCTAAAAGAAAACTTCCTGACATCTTTGTGATTCATCTGAGTTTCCAGCTTCCAACCATGTATGTCCCCTCGTTCTGTTAATATTACGTGTGAACATTTCATCTATTTCCACTTTGTCAATTCCCCTGAGTATTTTAAACATCTCGTCGCAAACTTCTGAACCTTTTCCAGTTTCCTTATGTGTTTCTTCAGGTGAGGACTCCGTGAAGGCGCAGCATACTCTAAGACTGGTCTCACGTAGGCAGTGTAAAGCGCCCTAAAAGCCTCCTCATTTAGGTTTCTGAATGATGTTCTAACTTTTGCCAGTGTAGAATACGCTGCTGTCGTTATCCTATTTATATGTGCCTCAGGAGTTAGATTAGGTGTTATGTCCACTCCCAGGTCTCTTTCTCGAATCGTCACAGGTAGGCATTTACCCTTCATTGTGTGGTCCCTTTGGTCTCCTATCACCTGATCCCATTTCCATAACTTTACATTTACTCGTGTTGAACTCCAGCAGCCATTTCTCTGACCATCTCTGCAACCTGTTCAGATCCTCTTGGAGGATCCTACAATCCTCATCTGACACAACTCTTCTCATTAATTTTGCGTTATCCGCGAACATCGACATGTAGGATTTTACTCCTGTAAACATGTAATTGGCATAAATTAGAAATAGAATTGGTCCAGCACCGATCCTTAAGGTACTCCACTCGTTCGCCAGTCTGACTTCTCGCCCCTTATCATTACTCTCTGCCTCCTTCCTGTTAGATTGTTCCTTACCCATACTAGGGGCCTTTCCGCTTACTCTTGCCTGCCTCTCAAGTTTGAGTAGCAGTCTCATGTACGGTACTGTATCAAAGGCCTTTTGGCAGTCTAGAAATATGCAGTCTGCCCAACCTTCTCTATCCTGCCTTATCCTTGTTATTTTATCATAGAATACCAGAAGGTTTGTTAGGCATGATTTCCCTTTCCAGAACCCATGTTGATGCTTGTTTACACACCTCATGCTCTCCAGGTGTGCAACAAGTCTTAGCCTAATATTCTTTCAAGTATTTTGCAGGGGATGCTTGTCAGTGGTACGGGTCTGTAGTTAAGTGCCTCCTCCCACTTAATAGCGGCCAAAAATCGGGCGATTTTCGCCGCTAGCG
>NC_091176.1:12008806-12116306 GCF_040958095.1 Procambarus clarkii | reverse complement strand
ATAAAACCAATCATATATTTCTTGATCATGACTCAAGAGTAAACAGTGATGACACTTCTTAACTTATGAGTGAGTATCTCAGGACAAAACAAATAGCAAGGTTATGTAGGCAAAAACACATAGTTTTGGAGGGAAGGCATATAAAGGTGGCATTGGGGAAATAACCAAGAAGCCTTAAGTCACATAACTGTACTGCAGATTACTAAAGCCCCCCCACACCACATTAAGGCACTTGCTATGAGGAAGGATCATTAACTTCACAACTGACACTCAATTACCTTCTCAATTAGCATAACACCCAAGCTCCTACATTTGCCACAAGGCAGTACACATGGAGATTAGGAGATTTGTAATGCAGTGGATGAATGAAACTAGCTTTTATACAGTAATATTTTGTTATAAAACACCAATGTACATATGCAAAACGGCTAAACTTTGCGAGTACACATTTATGAACTTAATTACATTAGGGTACTCTACTTTGTTACTGTCTTCAAAGCAAGAAGTACAAGTTATAATGTAAATATGTAAGGAATCAGAATTTCACTAGAAGCAGCATATGCATTTGAATACCCAAACATTAACAATAGAATAATTTTTTTAATATACAGTATATTTTTCTTTTATTGTCATTGTAGTAGTAGTAGTACTGTATTATGGCTACTTTCTAAAACAATGATCTGGTACAACTCCTCTTGATTTTAAATATCAAAGATTATCTATTTTCATAATACAATTTAAATAAATATTATACAAAATAGATGTCTCTATTATACTGTATTTGGAAATTATATTCTAACTGCCATAAATTTATGTACAGTATTGATGTATTACATATTCACATAACACTTTCTTAAATCTCAAAAAATCTATATTCATACAATTCAATAAATTTTATCAAAAGATTTTCAAGTGTTCAGAAACAGGAGCCATTAAAATATTATTTGATACTGAAATATTTACAGAAATACATTCATAAAACAGTGACTTAACACTTTAATCACTCTCTGACTCTGATTCAGATTCTGCTTCTCTCACTCTCAAGGGTACCTTATATTCCTGATCACAGCCCATATAAGCATCACTCATGAAATATAGCCTATACTCATAAGAACCCTCACTAGGGGCTACAAAATCCAGCTTGACCTTGGCTTTCTGCTGAAGAGTGAGACGCTTGATGGAGATAAGAGAGTTTGGTTTGGGGTCACCAATAATGACCCACCAACCCTCTTCTCGTTTGTGTGGGAATAAAGGAGCAATGACTGGTCCAGGCTCATCTTCACGCTCAAGTACCACTTCTACATTCACCATTGACCCACTGGTAATACTGTCCGAATCAATTACTTCATAATCTAAATTAATGCTAGGATAACGATTGCAGAAACGAGCCACATCTGTCATCTGTGCATCAGACAATTGAAGCAAACGGTTGCGATCATCATCTTCAAGCTCTAGAATATCAAAGACAGATGTTACATCCTTTGCTTCACAACGCTCAATCATTTCACCCGTAAAATGAGGCAACTGTTTCAAGTAAGAATCTTTGGACCACATAGCTTGAGTAACCATTTGAGCCAAAGTCATAGCAGACAATGCAGGTGCAAGCCATCCATTGGAGGAGAGCACATCTACACAAGCTTGTATAAGCCTTAAGGCACGACCTAGAACAAGTTCAGTATCTTGTTGCAATTCTGCACTAAGAGTGAGACGTGACAGATGAGCTTGTAACATAAGGTTGGTTTTTGTGTGAGGATCTGTCACTTTTCCCTCAGGCTTGTTGGGCACCTTTTGCACAAGTCGTCTCAATGTGTCCTCTTCACCATGACGGATAGGAACATTTTCATATTCTGCAGCACTAGAGATGATTTCAAGTAAACCACGAATCTTTGTCTTACTATTCAAAGACTTGTTAAACAGCTCTATGGTAGTATAGTTGATGTAGTAATATGAAGCAATGATACCTAAATTGAGAGGAGCCGTGTCCATGTCATCTTCAATGGTGATGCAGCGAGACTCTTCAAGATCATGTAGGGTGTTTTCCACTAAATCAGAGAGATGATCAGATAAATGCCGATGAGAAACCCCCTGAAGGCCATAATAATTGGGATTCTGAGTCATACGACGGTAAAGGAAGGTCCAAGTTACATAGTCTACTGCCTCCTGTTTGTTTTCAATGGTACGAGTGACGATTTCAGCATTGAAGTGATCATGTAGTGCATGGTCAAGGTGACTCTCAATGGGCAGTGGTTCATAAAGAAACTTCTTAAAATAGTCCTTCTTGGAAGAATGGCACATCAAAACACACTTTGCCTCATCATCTTCATTTGGTCTATTTGCACGTCCCACCATTTGTAAGGTATCTGTGATTGGATAGTCCTCATAGTTATGAAGACGGCCATTATAGCTCTGGGTGTCAGTGATGATGACCAAGTGTGAGGGTGCGGTCACAGCCCAACATAATGCACGACTCACAACTACCACCTGAATTGCCTCGGCTTCAAACAACCTCTCCACCATCCGCCGATCACGTGCACTGAGGCCTTCGTGAAGATATCCAACACCCTGACTGACCAATTCTCTTAACATCTCATCACCGATTTGAGGAAGGAACTCTGCCATTTCTTGTGGATTCACTTGCAGAAATCTTTGTGGTTCTTTATCTGCTGCGGCAAAGGTGAGAAGATCACTTGCAGTAATCATACTCTGTTTACGAGATGGCACAAACACCATGGAAGGCTTGCGTGGACTGTGCTTCAGAATAGCAAGGTAGGCAGGTTTAGCCATAGCATAAATCCTAGAAGCATTGTGAGGATTATTAAAGCCCTGAATATGCAGCTCCAATGGCAAGGGTCGAACATTTGGATGGAAATTAAAAGTATAATTAGAGGAGCATCCGAGCCACTGAGCTACATCTCGAGCATTTGCTAAAGAAGAGCTCAGAGCTACAATACGAATGTGCCTGCTGATTTTGGATGCAATGTAGCGGATACGAGAGCACACTACCTCTAGTGTAGGGCCATCTGATCCACCCATTAATTGTAGTTCATCAACTATAAAAAGACTGATGTTCTGTACATTCTTCCTCTGCTTCCAACGTCGTGAGAGTACATCCCATTTTTCAGCTGTACTAACAACTATGTTTGCCCTATTTAATAGTTTTAGGTCAGCCCCAGTCTCACCCGTTAAAAGTACAACTCTCTTCTCCAAGTTGCTAAATTTTTCTTGCCAGTGTTCGTACATACTTTCAACAATCTCATCTTTGGATGCGACATACACACATCTTGCAGATTCATCCTGACTGAAAGTGCGTAAAATAGCAAACTCTGCGCAGAGCGTTTTGCCTGAACCAGTTGGTGCTGCAATGAACACACTGTCATCAGAATTATATGTTGCATTGAATACTTGAGTCTGAATAGGATTGAACTGCTGAAATTTGTTTAGAGTTTTGTAGAGTGCTTCATACTGTGGGTTTCTTAAAGCAGTGATGGGCAATGGTTGCAAGTCAAGAAGTTCAGTGGGAGGAGGATATTTTTCTGGGAGTATGAGATGACGGAATGACACAGGTAACTGAGTTTCTGCCGAGAGCCACTTGTCTGATGTGATACGGATGAAGTAATGTGGATGTAGAGGCTCAAATACCGGAACAAAGAATTTAACTACATGTTCATCCTCTGCAAACTTTTGCTTCAACAAAAAGTATTCATGATGAAGAATATTTTCTGCATCAACATCTTCAACCATAATCCAAAAAGCCTCAGACCGACCATGAATTTTTTCATCCCACTTAAAATCTGGTGTGATGGTGAGCTCTACTTTAAGCATTTGGCGTGTAATGGGCTGAATGTGTGTTTCCAAGTCAAGTTTGGGCAATTGGTGGATGTATTTATGAATCATCTTTCCACCTTTGGGCATACGGATCAGCTCCCCAATCTCATTAGGACCCAGATCATAAAGACGCTCCCAAGGAACACTTTTCTTTTCAAGTTTGCGAATGGCTTCTTCAGGAATTTTTCTAAATTGTCTCAGAGGAGACATTGACTGCCACATCCTTTTATCAACCATTTTACACAAGTTGAGAGTTTTGTCAGCTAGCTGTGCCCACCCACGATGAAGGACGATCTCAAACATGGCTCTCATCAGTCGGCCTGCACTCTGTGTTACGTACACCATGTCAGACATGAGAGCAAATCCATCTAACTTAAGCTGTGAAATGTAAGCCTGCAAAAGAATGTTAACCTTGGCACTAGGTTCTTCTACGCTCTCTTTGATCGGAATGGGTACACGTTCCATAAGCTTCTTTAATTCTAATTTCTCCTCTTCTCTCACCATGATATTTTTAAATTCAGAGCTCTGAGAAAACACACGGAAAAGTTCAATTTCACTGAGAGTTGGTTTCAGCTGTTGATTGTAAACATTCATTGTCTCACAAGTAACATAGAAATAACTGGCAATGCGACCCAATTCTGTGACCTGGAAATTTCCAGACTTCTTATCGTATTTTATCAAATTGCTTTTTTCTAGTTTCAGTGCTGCAGAATGTATGAGATTTGCTCGGTGCTGCTGAAGATACTTATCTGAATTATCAGCCTGAACAGCATACAAATTACCAGCTCTAATCATGCGTACATACAGGTATGTATAGCCCAACCAGTTGACAGCTTCCCGTACACTCTGGACAGAACCAAGTACAATTTCAGCATTAAGAAGGTCAGGCAGCTTGTTAATGAGTTGAGACTCAATAGGCAACTGCTGGTTCATAAGGGAGAGATAATACTGAAGCTCAGAATGGTTTGTAATAAGAATGCCCTCACCCTTAGTATCATACTGTGGTCTGCCTGCACGACCCAACATCTGAAGAACATCCAGAGCTCCAAGTTCCACCCAACGGCCTTTGCTTGCATCATATACTTGAGTCCCTTTAATCACAACAGTATGGGCTGGAAGGTTAACACCCCAGGCTAATGTAGCGGTTGACACTAAAACTTGAATATGACGATCAGCAAACAAATCTTCAACTAAATTTCGGTCAACTCGATTCATTCCAGCATGATGGACAGCAAAACCATATGGAAGCAGCCCTTTTAGATCATTGTTCTTCACTTGATCAGCCTCAGTCCGTAGCACTTCTGTTGAAGCAGAGCCCTCTCGTAAAAAGTTTCCAAGAGTATCCTTTTCTAAGCACATATCAAGGATGGCTTTAGCTGACTTGGCAGTTTCTTTCCGTGAATGAACAAATATCAGTATCTGATTTTTACCTGCATGCTCCATCACTTTTTCATATAAAATATCATTCATAACTTGATAACGCTTAATTGCTTTCTTTTCTGTGATGCCAATGTATTGCTGAGCAAGAGGTACTGGTCTGAAACTGTTATCAAAGAAGAAGAGTCCTGTTTTAAGGTTGACTCTCAAAAATGCTGCAACATCTTCATAGTTAGGCAGAGTAGCAGACAATCCTACTAACCTGACAGCATCCCCAGTGGTCTCCGCATTGCGCAGAGTTCGGGCTACTAATGCTTCCAAAACTGGCCCACGCTCATCGTGGAGAAGGTGAATTTCATCAAAGATGATGAGCCGAACAAGCTGAGTGTATGACCTCTCCCCACCACGTCTAGTAATGACATCCCATTTTTCAGGAGTACACACAATAACTTGAGTCTCCATAATCTGCTCCCGTGTTAACTGATGGTCTCCAGTCAGTTCATTAACCTTAAGCCCATAAGGCTCCAATCTTTTTGCAAAGTTTTGTGTCATTTCTGTAACAAGAGAACGCATAGGGGCTACATAGATAATTTTGAAAGCCTCAGAATTAATGGTGCCATCTGGGTTAGTATTTTTACCAACTTCCCTAAGAATGGTTAGCAGTGCCACATTTGTTTTACCTGCACCAGTAGGGGCACATAGGAGTAAATTTTCATCGCTGTCCATGGCTGCTTTATTCAATTTACTCTGGATGCGATTAAGATTCTTGAAGCCGTCAAATGCAGGCTGAGTATAAGCAGGTAAGTTAGCAATTGGAACCAATGTTTCATCTGGAGCAAATGGTTTTGGCTTTAGGGCAGGTACATGAATTTCATCATACCCTTTCTTCATCTGTCTAGTTGAGCCTTCAGGAAGGTGGCACTTCTTGTTAGAATTGTAGTGTGATCCAGTAGTAAACACAAGGCTCTCCAAGTCTATAAATTCTCTATGTCCTGGGACCTGACCGGATTTATCATCTACCTCCATGGCTTCTGTGTTTATTCTCCTTGGCCGTGTTCCTCCTATTTCTTCTCCATCTTTAGTTACATCCATAGCTTCTTCCTCATTTTCTAGAAGGGCTAGTATTCGCTTCAGGTTTGGCTCGGCTAACATAACTCGGCGAATGTCTTCCTTTTCAGACTCTGATTGTGCTGATGCCAAAAGTGTACAATAAAGAACCATTTGGCGGTTTTTGTTAAGAATTTTAATGAATTCAAACTTGTCATAACCAAGATTCAGAACAAGTTTATTTTCACATTCTCTATCATCTTTGGCTGATTTTAGGATTTCAAGCACATCACTTGATTTAGTCTGAGCCTGTATAGGATCATTATAAAATCTGTTGAGTTCTCTTTGGAGCCAATGGGCACCAATGTCATGTGGACTAAGGACCCTCTCTTTCTTTGTTCCAACCTGTTCACCACCTGTAAGATTCTCAGCATGAATGGCATGTGACCCAACTACAGCTTCTTCGGTTTCCCCTTCATCTTCTTCCTCATCGCCAACCTCACCAGCTACTTCATCTTCTTCCTCCTCTTCAGAATCTTCAAACTGTACATTGACACCATGAGTCTCATCTAAGACTGCTTCACTTGCAACTGCCTTTGTTTCATGACCAAAATCTGTAATTTTTTTCCCCAAATTCACCAGCACAGCAAACCTTTCTTCAGCAAGACCACCTAACAATTCTTCAGTTTCTTTCTTGCGCTCACGATCTTTAAGTTTGTCATTTTTCAAAACTGCAAGAACTTCATCAGCAGCACCACAAAGTACATCACGAGGCTGATCTCCTAGGGCCTCTTGGATGAATGATAAAATAACCTCATATGTCTGTTTTGTGTCTGTGCTCTTAGGACGATAAAATATGTCTGCCATGTCATCAAGCTCCAAAATGCTCATACTCTTTACTGCAATGGATGGGGTATCTTCACGCTTCTGCTTCTTTGATTTGCGTTGTTCCTCCTTGGGTTGTTGTGGCTTAGTGCGCTGATATCGATCCCCCATTCGTGTTCCCTCAAGCTTTCCCGAGAGGGACATGACTTCACCTGTTGCCTCATCTTTGCTGCGACGCTCAATGAGCCGGACATCTGCTTGCAAGACAAGGTTGGAGTTCTGTTGGAATTTTTTTAAATTAATAGTAAAGATCTTCATCTATGTCCATTAAAATCAACCAAATTTATATCTTATTTATAATGTAATTTCTAGCAAAGGCTACCGATATCTTGATTTGTGATGTACATACTGTACTGTAATTTAAATTGTTAGCATAAGAGTCAAATATTGGTCTCCTAACCTAAAAGTAATTTAAACTTTAAGTGCATAAATCATATGAAGAAGAGAGCAATACATGAGGGAAGCAATGATTAAGCAGAGAAAAGATGTGAGCATGATAGATGTCACAAGAAGCATTCCCCAAAAGGATTCAGAGTACAGTACAGGGATAATGATAAGAGTATGTGGCCATTTTTGAAAGTACAGGATTTTTTCTGCAGAAAGAAAACGAAAACTAGCAGACACAGGTGCACGCTATGGAAGGGGGCGGGTGCACGCTGTGGAAGGGGGCAGGTGCCAATAATAAGGACATGCAAGTTTGCCTAAACTGTGATTTCACCAAGCCTTCACTATTTAATATAAAATACTTTATAATAAAATCATATACAATATACATAATGCTTATGTCATAAAATAATTAATGTACAGTATTACATAACTATTATCAATTTATTAAATCAATAACACTGTTGTCCAATATCCTCCCAGCAAGTATAAGAAATACTGCAGGAACAAAAGTGGAAGCCTTCAAGAAAAAACGGGACAGTTTTCTGCAAGTGCCAGACTAACCAGGCTGTGGTGGATATGTGGCCCAGCAGGCTGCTCCAAGCAAAAGCCTGTTGGACTAAGCTCTCCCAAGTCAAGCCTGATGCCAGGCTTAGGTAGAAGAACTCTCAGACCCTCATCCGGATACAATGTAATGTCCCAACAAGAGTGGAAATTTCCCGTGGCAACAAGATTCCAGTTATGCCCAGAATGGCTAGCCACAGGCCCAGTTATATCACTGTCTGCTCAAATCATTTATCTGAGCAGAGCTGCAAGCAGTCTAAATAAATCCTCAACATTTAGATATCTAGACAAAATTAATAAACATTTAAGTAAAATAACTTTGTATGATGAACAGACACCAACTACATGATGACTCCCAACCCTCTCAGCCTGAACAAAAATGTTAATGAAAAGTACATTTTTTATTAGTACACTCAGTTACTAACCAAGGCCAGGTTTTTTCCTAGTCCCAATGGAAAGGATCATAGACAGGATAGACCAAAATTCTGCACGGGTACAACAAAACTTTTTGAATGCCCATAGCAAGTCCTACTAGTGCTTGGAAGATGCTAGAGAATACTAAATCCAGCCCAGAATGCCCTGTATAGTTTTTTAGTATTCACTTAAATTCCTTCTAAACTCTACTTGACATCACATGGATCACCACGTAGTACTCTCGTTTGATGTTAGTTGACCTGCCAGGCCATTATCCCAGATTGCCAGGTGGCACAGCCTATTCAAACAGATTTCTTTCTAAAGCAAACAGTATCTGAATACAGTACAGAGGAACCATGAGTGACAACCAGCCCCATCTACGAACATTTCAGCTAACGAGTGAGCCACTCGCAGAAAATTTGTCTCGATTGAAGAGATAACCATGTGGTGCTGCCTAGCGTTCCCGCTGGTTCTTGCAAATTCTCAGACGCCTCTGACGAGTGTTCTTTTATCGCGCAGGACAAGCAGCCCTCTGCATTTATTTGTGCTTTTCTTTGTTTTTTGTGGTTGTGTGACAACAATTTGTAACCCACAATGTCGCCAAAGAAGCTGCTTGCTAAAGACAGTGTTGTCAAGAGGAAGAAAGACACAATTACTGTAGATTTGAAAAAGAAAATCGCCTGACTCAGAGGTGGATTCTCCTTCCACACTGTAACCCCTCTCCTCCTCCTCTCTTCCCATCGTCTCCCTCAAGCCAGCAACGACGCTTCATAAAGTAAAATACAATTGAAAACAGTAAAACAAAACATATATAAAAAAATAATAATAATAATTACATGCATTATAAAATTTCATATTGATGTTTTTCGGGGGTGGAACGGATTAATTTTATTTCTATTATTTTAAATGGGGAAATTCGTTTCGCAAGACGAGCGTTTCACATGACGAGCTCGGTGCAGAAACGGATTAAATTTGTTAATCGAGGTTCCTCTGTACATGGGAATGAAGAACACAGGGGAGGAAATGGGAGCAAACCAGAAAGGTATTTTTCATATTTACTCAATGCCTTATTTCTGAGCAATCCATTCAGTTGCTCACTATAGCATGATTAAAAGTGAGGTACTAAAACAAAAAACAAACTGGGTATAATATTCCTGTGCTGCAGAGTGGTATCTGAAGAAGCTACATGGCCAGGTAGCATCCAATGGTCTAGGAAGCTCCACAGCAGGTCATCCAGAACCGACCAGCAGGAGCTAGTTATCTGAAGGATAGTCAAATCCTGTAATGCACATTTGGTTGTACTTACAGAAACCCAAGCAAGAAGAGATAAAGTCTAAGATGAAGTCAGAGATCCAAAACTTATAAAAAAAAAAAATTACTATCAGAATACTGTACCAGGCTCTAAAGGTGCAAGAGATGGATGAATGTGGAAAAAATGTATTACCTAGGTTTATGAAGAGAAACCTACAAAGATTTAGATAGAAGCCAAGATGAAGAGGCTGCACCAGTGCAGGCCTGTAAAACTCCAGGTTTTTAAGCAAAAGCTGTTTTCTGTAAAACATAAAATGAGAAATAACAAAGGAACAATAATAGAAGATTGGTGCAATGCAAGATAATGTTTGAGGGCCTACCAAGCCAGCTCATACCGCTGCCGAAGAGACCCTAAGCTGTTGGATGAAGACTGTCGCCACCTGCTCCAAATAAAAATCAAAAGTTCCTCCCGGAAATGGTAAAACATCCACCCAAGAAACTCCACACAAAAAATAATCATGTAACAACAAATGCCAATCTACTGTACTGTCCAAGGGTTAAATGAGGCACAAGTTGGGTTAACAGGATAGAAGGACCGAGAACAAGGGCTGCATTGGTAACAAGACTGTCAGAAAAATTTCCACAATTGGCAATAAATGGCAGAAGCCTCTACACAGGAGGAAACAACTAAATTATCCTTTCCAGGTTCCACCTGAGGCCTAAGCAACAAGAAGCCAGAAGAGAAGTTGCAACCAGTGTCTAATACGGCAATAAAAATAATTATTGGAAACCCCCCTCCCCTCCTGGATGAGATAATACACTACAGTATCAACATGATAGAGCCCAATAGGCTCAGGAATCTGAGCCTGAACGTAAAACCACCTCACATAAAACCTCCCTATTCTCGCGCTTAGGTTAGTCTCCTTATTCTGTTTCTAGTGCACTTTATCCATCATTCACTTAGCATATCAATACACTGAGTAAAAAAATGGCCAAGTCTTTATAATGCAGTTTATAATTTGTATTATTGCCACTACTAACATCACCCTATAGTACAGTGGTAATGTTAATTTTTTGTATTAGTCATTACAAATAAAGATTCAGATTCCAATTTATTTCTCCCAACAACCATTCTGCAGAGTTTGGTGAACGCCGTGGATACCAAATTAAATCCAAAAAATAGCATTCAAAAGTTGAAGGCAAGACCAACCCAAAATCTCAGCAGCCAATCCCTGAACATTGTTACCTCCCAGAAATAGACAGGGCCTGCCCACCCAAACCGAAAGCAGCATGAGCAGCAGTTACTCTTACTCTGGGAAAAGGTGTATAGTCTCTATTCCACAGTGAAAGCTGAGAAAGCACTCTGAAAGCTCCCTTTCCTTTAAAGGAGGGAGAAGCAAGGTTCAGTTGGAAAACCTGGCTGTACAGCAGAGAAAGGGATGGACGTGTCGAGAAACTGGCTGAATCCCACCACTACCTGATCACAGCACTTTTGCAGCTGTCTCTTGAATGGAGTCAGTGGGAATAGATTTATAACCTTTCCTCCATTCAAAAGCTTTTGGTAGTACTGTACTGGAACTCCAGAAGCTAGTATAGTGGTACAGGTACCTCCATTTACGAATTTAATCCGTTCCCAGAGACGGGTCGTAATTCGAAAATTCATAAGTCGAAACAAATTTTCCCACAAGAAATAATGTAAATTGAATTAATCCATTCCACACTCCTAAGAATATTAACTTCAAAATTCATTGCATACATAATACACACACACATTTTGTACTACAGTATGTACAAGTTATAGCTTACCTTTATTGATGACTTGTTGGCATATTGAAGATGGTGAGGAGGGGGGGGGGCCAAGAGAGGTGTTACTGTTTGGAAGGGGAGTCTCCTTCCATTATAACATCAGGCAGTGATAACTTCTCAGGGGTACTCTCTCTTTCCTACGTTTTGAAGGCATACCACTAGGACCTGGTTGTGGCTCACTGCTTGTTTGTCTCACTACACTGCTTGTTTGTCTCACTAAGAACCTTTCCATAAAGACTTGTTTTTCCCTGCATTTTATTAACATTTGTCTGTAGTGAGACATCAAATTGTCATTAATAAGGCCAATGCAATGGCCTGCTACAGCTTTATCTGGGCAAGTCTTTTCAGCAAAATTTTGCAGTTCTTTCTATACTTCACACAATTTCTTAATGAGGAAGGGACATCCTCTACTACCTTTACTCACAACTATTTTCTTAAGTTGAACCTTACCACTGACTTTCTTGGGACCCATGGCATGATATACAGTATAATAATTACTTTTATGTTCAAAAAACAAAAAAAAGCACATAAACAATGAAATGCCCCGGACCCTCCGCACCAGCGATCCACCCACTTCAGTTTGGAGACAAATTCGGAGACAACAAGAGGGAGGGAGGGAGGGAAAGTTGCCAGGGAGCCTCTGGGGCTCATCCAGAAAATGGCGTGTCATTACATTCAACACTGGTTTTCTGTGGGGAGATCCTTCGGCTCACTGGAGCTACATAACCAAAGACAAGGAAAAGAGTAACTTACCATGGAGGCGGCCACCACAGACTACTAGTCGAGACAATGGGCTGCAACGTGCGACCCAAGGTAACACAAGAATGCCCAGGCCCAGGACGTTAACCAAATATCGGGCAGTCTGGACCCTGTTTGACCTCCAAAATCCCAGTACCTGAATATCAGCCCAAGAAATGTTGCCAAACATGGCAGCCAATGCAGCAAACTTCCTAACGTCATGGGCACTAGGATAGACCATAGGCTGGCTAGACTTAATAACCCCGAGGACAACTTGGGAGACCCGAGCCCTGGAACAGGGAATGAGGGAAAACTGGATCAACCCAAAGCACATCTCCAGCCACAGAAGCCGAAGCGCACAGGTAACGGCGAAGAGCTGCAACCGGACACAACACATGATGCACCCCCGGCCTGATCAATGAAGCATCAATAACCCAAGGACTCGCTCCCTCCCCCAGAAACAGGCAAAGGCGGGACCACAGCTGCAGCAACACCTCTGGAGGAAGAGACATCGAAGAGGTCCGAGAGTTCCACACAAGACCAGCCAGGTCCGAACCTGGGATGGAACCAGATGGGGCTTCCACCAGTTGACCAGGAACCCGAACCTGGCGAGCTGGGAAAGAACCACATTCCTGGCGAGCAGACAAGCAGACCAACTGGGAGTCCACACCAACCAGTTGTCGAGGTAGGTCAGAACCCGAACCCCCTAGCAGATCAAACGGGTCACCACAACCCTGGCAAGATGCGTGAAAACGCGAGGTTTCAGATTCAAGTCAAAAGGCAACAAAAGCGGTAAGCCAGACACCCCACCACAAAATTTAACCAGTCCCTAAACCCTGGATGAATAGTAATGTGCCAATATGCGTCCTTGAGGTCCAGGGACACTATCCAGGCACCCAGCTCCAAAAAAAGCCGGACCTGAGACAAGAGTGGTCATCCAAAAGGAGGGGCAAGAAATCCAGGGGTAGAGATGGGACAAGTCCAGAATGAACCTCAGATCCGCAGTCCCATATCAGCACTAGAAGCAGGCAGGAAACCCACCTGAAGGACAGAGTCATTTTGATCACACCCAAGTGCACCCACTCGAAAATGATCTGATAAAAAGGCTGGAGAAGAAGCGCAGGAGAAGGCTGTCCTGCTAGCCCTGAACCTCTCGAAGGAGGAGGAGCCGCCCAACGCCACCAGAGGCTGAATGAAACGACTTGAAACGCCTACAAATCGTGGGACCAAGTGTGAGCAAACAAAGCAAGCCCCCCCCCCCAATCGCCCCGTGAATGGGGCGAACTGCGAAAGGGCTGATGCCCCTTATGAGAAACCAACTGACGAACAGGGCGATCATCGTGCCAACCAGACGATGTCGGCTCCGAAGCTGGCACCAATGACCCACCCCGACCAGCAGAACCCGGATTCCGCCTCCGTCATGGATCCGTCCTTATATGAGTTCAGTTCTTCTTTCCCCTTTCCCTGGCACAACCCTTCTGAGAAGGTCGAGAAAAGCCACCCAGGAGAACCAACAAGTCCGACATAGGACGACAACTAGATGAAGCCGCCTGCAGAAACTGCGTGACAGCAGCCTCCACAAACAGCAACGAGCAAAACAGTAACAAAAACTGAAGAGCCAGGGCCCAAGCAGATTCTAAAGAGAGTGAGCACAGCCTGACGGTACACGAGACAAGAAACAAAGAACAGAGACACTGCCTCCTTCAGGATAGGCGCAAACAGCTAAATCAGTGAGGCCGACACCCGAGTCGCCAATGCCAGCACACCCGACGAAGGCTCGGCACTCAACGCCTCCACTTCCTCCTCAAGCCAGGTCGAAGATAGCTTGAGAAGGGAAATGAAGCACAAGACCGAAGACAAATGCCCACGGGTGCGGAAATCCTCAGCGACCAGGGACGCCAAAAGGGTAGGAACCTGCACATGCAGCTGTACAAGGCCAACATTCCAAGAAAGCACAGGAGCGAACAGGCATGCATTAAGGTGCTCAAACTCGTCCCCCAGGCAAACCTGCAGAACGGTAGAAGTTTCTCGCCATTCAAGCGTGCGGGTTCGACAGAACTCATGCCACGCTCCCAACGAAAAGAATGAACAGTCTGCCAGACAGGAACTTCCAAATGCACCCAATACGGGAAAGAAAAACCGAACTCATATAAGGACGGATCCATGACGGAGGCAGAATTCGGGTCTCGCAGGAGGTACACAGCAAGAGCCATACCACTAGGCAAGGAAAACAAAAACAAAGGAAAAACCCTGCAAAAGTATAACGTCCCCAGAAGAAATGGGAACTGGTCGCCGTGTAGGTAGGCAAGCTGCAAAACATCTTGATGCCCCAACCAGCACGATACCAATCCCTACCAAAGATCAAACAGGGGCCACAAAACCCCAGCTGGCCCCTAGGACGCGGGTAAGTGCCGAGCAGCAAAAACCTCTATGGAATTGGTTCGTACTAGGGACGAGAACCTTAACCAGCAAGCACGGGTAGCATCACCGGGTGCTTAGGGAAGGAGGCCCCTAGGCACATGTAGCCCCGGCAATGATGAGGACACCTGGCCACCACACACACCACTGCAGAGGTTGCCATGAAGGCAAAATACCACCTTGGAAATCGAGGCCAGAGAAGACGTCCTCCCCGAACCACAAGTGCTGGATAGCCGGTGCGGGGAGGGCGGCGTGGCAGTGGAGCGTGACGTTTGGTTTACTAGTTTCTTTGGAAATGGACGGAGTTCTGCCTCTCTTTTCAGTATTTAGTTGTATTTTCTTACCATATGGGGTTTGTTTTGTTATGCCTACCTTTCTGGATGCCTTTCTGGATGCCTAACCCTGGTCGATGGCAGATACCGAAAACCCCCAACCACAGGGGTGGTTTTCTAGAGCCATTGCTTCCTGAAACCTCTAGAAGGGGGGCCAGGTTCTGGCTCGTGGTCCCCGGTAGGTCGAACTCTATAGACTAATGCCCCGGTCTAATATATCACACATTAGCCCAATAGCTCCAGGGAGCCAAAGGGGCTCCCCACAGAATAGTGCTTTTCATATACAGTACAGTACTGTATAATTAACATTAGATTTGATCACTTTGTAAAGTTACCTTGCACAGGGTTTTCCAAGAACACATCATTTACAGCTCAAGTGCAATTTGTACATGTACTGTATTCAGTGCAGTGTACTGTTTTAAATTAAAACAAACTGCATGAAATAATATACTGTACGCTTAAAAGATTATTCTGAAAGGATGACCCTAAATTCTGCAAGGTCAGTTCGATCCTTGGAGGTCAAAGTACTTGGGTGCTATTCCATCCCCAGTCCTCATATCCAATCTTCATATCCCCTCCAAGTGCTTTACATCGACACATTGCTCTAAGCACTAGAAAGTCACATTGACTAAGTAATTATCAGGAAAGTGCTTTATCTTAGTTTAGACTACCAGAGGGTTCAAAACTTCCACCAGCACGATCCGGAGCCGGTCGGCCGAGCGGACAGCAAGCTGGACTTGTGATCCTGTGGTCCTGGGTTCGATCCCAGGTGCCGGCGAGAAACAATGGGCAGAGTTTCTTTCACCCTATGCCCCTGTTACCTAGCAGTAAAATAGGTACCTGGGTGTTAGTCAGCTGTCACGGGCTGCTTCCTGGGGGCGGAGGCCTGGTCGAATACCGGGCCGCGGGGACACTAAAAAGCCCCAAAATCATCTCAAGATAACCTCAAGATAGCACAGTTTACGATACTTTCAACTGATAAATCTGCATAAGTTGAGGATGCTTTCAACTGATAAATCTGCATAAGTTGAGGATCCTGCCTCCGAGCCTGTATTTCATGACTTTGAAATTTATATTTCCATAACATTATAGCTATTTTCACCTGCCATTTACTCTTCCTCACTTCCCTCGCATAATATTCTTTGGCCAACAATCACTTGTGGATAATGAACTGCAACTTCCTAAATGTCTGTTTTACAGGAAACATTGAGGAGAGAATCTTTTTAGACAATACAAGATGATTATAATAGTTAAGGAATATAGTTAGATGTTGTACCCGCAAGGTACACCATGTGGGTACCTTGCATTGGGTCAACAAGGTTAGTTCACAACAAAACATCCTGGTTTGATTTCTGCAGCAGAGCAGAAACATTTGGACACATTTCTTTTAACCTGATGCCTCTGTTCACCTAGCAGTAAACATACCTGGAAGTTAGGCAAATGTTGTGTGTTACATCCTGGGAAAGGTCAGTATTTGGCCTAGAGAGCCCTTCATAAACTCATCAGGCTTTCTATCCCCCAACAAGAAATCATTAGTCTACCTTGCTCAGTTGTTTCATCACCATCATTCTTCTCTACATCCTGGCCACTACAACATGCAATTTCAGCCTCTGTTAGCAAATCTGTATCCTCACTGTCCTCTTATAACAACTCCATGTTAACCAGTCACATTACCTTTAGAATAATTAAATATTCTGTAGGTTTCATTGTGAAACTCTTCAAAAGTTATTCCTTAACTATTATAATCATCTACAGGTACAGGCTGCATTATTTTATTCTACAACCTCTTGGAAAGTGATTTTCTTAACCTTACACCAAGCTTAACTAGGTTTTGATACTGTAGATTTTCCAATGAGTTTTGTAGTTCCCTAATGTTCTCATTGCCCTTGCAGCATCATATGTTATTTTCATTATTTACAGTTAAATTTATTTATATATTAGTTATGCATATTAACTATGCCTCAAAATTCCTTAATTTTCAGTCAGCTGGTGTAATGCCACCATATCCACATGACAAGTGCTGGTAGGTTATCTATTATTTTGAAAACTAAGATACATGAATAAAAGGTAATCTTCATGTATTTATTTCATGTCGTTTATGCATTATCATTTAGTTGTTCTTGCATGAAAATAAGTTTGATATACTGTACCTACTGTCACCTATCTACAGAACTTCCTAAATACAGAACCACAACTATCTCGGATAAGTAATTTTTCATATATGCTGTGAAAAAATATTTTTATATACCATTCATGACCTACCCACAACTTATTTAAATTAACCTGATACAGTGTAGACGTATCACGATCCTTGTAAGCCACTGACTGACCATGCAGTGCACTGCAGTTTCCCAATTCCCAGAAATCTATTTACTGCTAGGTGCACAGGGCATCAGGTTTAAGGATGTATACCCAAACATTTTGTCCTGCCTGAGACTTGAACCTGGGACGATCTGTCACAAGATGACTGTGCAAACTACAGTACTACGTTACTGTAGCTTTTATCTTGTACAGGGTTGTACAGGGCTTTTATCTTGTGTTTACCTTGTGTAGTTTCCGGGGATCAGCGGCCCCATGACCCAGTCCCCAACCAAGCTTTTTGAACAGCTTTACACCTTTAATCAACAAATACATATTTGGTGTTTATTTTGGCTTTACCTTGTATCTGTGCATAATAATTATATGAATACTGTATAACACATCAACCCCCCCCCCCCCCCAAGAAAGAAAGGCAGAACAGTCCTCGATCAACATATGCAGCATGCAATATTATGCAAGTAAATTTGTACTTAAAAGGTTGAATATCATACTTTTGTATAACGCCGTTATATAAAGAGTAGATAACAAAACTAAGTAAAATGGATGTCACATTGTACAAGACAATTTAGAGAACGGATTTCAAATTCTACCTAACTTACCCTAACTCAAACCAAGCTAACCAAATATACGATCTACTGTATATATAGATATATATAGATAGATAGATATATATAATATGTATCAGAACACGAGCTTTTCAGCGAAACGTCTGTGTACGATTTGATAAGACCCACACAACACGAAAGCCCATGCTGAAGCCTTTATCAATGCTCAGCTGTATAACGTAACTCTTCCATATATATATTTGGGAAATAGTTCTGTATAGCGTAAAATAACAAAAATTCACGACATATGCCATAAAAAAAGGAGTGTAACATGAAATACCTACCGCTTTATACTCATACTGCAGCTGCCGGGCGGTCTGGTCCGCCATGTTTGTGTTGACAAACGTTGTTGTTAGCGTATCCTATCTACATCAATCACAATATTGGAAGTTACCTCTTTTCTCTTGCTCTCTTATTGGAAAATATTGCGATTATATAAATTTGCATTTATATTGAAATACATTTTATAATTTGGTATTATAAAGTTGATTATACAGCAACCGGGCGGTTAGAAACATTATTTAACACGTGTTAATAATAATAAAAGTTCAAAGCATTTTTTTTCCACCACCAGCACGGTAGCGCCATATAATTGCAGATGGCACAGGTTTTAAATATCTTTGTATATCTATGATGTCGATAAGTTTAGTTTAGTTAATTTATTATGCACCCCATACCCATCTTGTGGGCGGTAGTGGAAAGGGTTACAGATGCAAATAATGGGCTCAGGGACTGAACCCCACAATTCATTTAGCTAAACAAGTTACAGTCTTGATGAGCTAGTTATAAAATTCAATGCATATAGTCACATTAACGATGGGCTCGAGACTCAATCTGTCCTCTTACAAATTACGTCTGAATTTGGCCGTTTGTGCGTATGACCGAAAATAGACATAATTTGAAAATAAAAAATATATGAAAATAAATTTTGAGATTTTGTTTTTCCAAAACAGCAAGTTAAGTGTCCTCTGGTAGGTTAGGAGGGCAGGAAGTTCTAAGGTTTCAAAACGTCGTGTAAATCGTTAATTGAAAGTTTCCTCTCCTAACCTAACCGAGTACAACCCGTCCTTTTAAAATCACATCGCTTTTCGCTCGTATGCGCTATGGCAAAAATGGACGTAATTTTAAATGAAATCGGCTCATGAGAGTGATACAACTTTGTATCTTACCTTGTATGTATGTACCTTACCTGAATAAAAAATTTAATTTAATTTAATGTACTGTCCCGTTTTCTGTTTTGAGTCCTCCGGCTTACTCAGTTAGGTTAGGAGAGGAAACTTTCAATTAACGGTTTACATGACGTTTTGAAACTTTAGAACTTCCTGCCCTCCTAACCTACCAGAGGACACTTAACTTGCTATTTTGGAAAAAAATTACAAAAATTTATTTTCATATATTTTTAATTTTCAAATTACGTTCATTTTCGGTCATACGCAAAAACGGCCAAATTCAGACGTAATTTGTAAGAGAACAGATTGGTACTCACCTAGTTGTACTCACCTAGTTGTGCTTGGGGGGTGGGTTGAGCTCTAACTCTTTCGTCTCGCCTCTCAACAATCAGTCAACTGATGTATAGGTTCCAGAGACTATTGGGCTCTATCATATCTACACTTGAAACTGTGTATGGAGTCAGCCTCCACCACCTCACTTCCTAATGCATTCCATTTGTCTACCACTCTGACACTAAAAAAGTTCTTTCTAATATCCCTGTGGCTCATTTGGGCACTCAGTTTCCCCCGTGTCCCCTTGTGTTAAATAGCCTGTCTTTATCTACCCTATTAATTCCCCTGAGAATCTTGTATGTGGTGATCATATCCCCCTAACTCTCACTGTCTTCCAATGACGTGAGGTTTAATTCCCATAGTTTCTCCTTGTAGCTCATACCCCTAAATTCGGGTACTAGTCTGGTGGCAAACCTTTGAATCTTTTCCAGTTTAGTCTTATCCTTGACTAAATATGGACTCCATGCTGGAGCTGCATACTCCAGGATTGGTCTGACATATGTGGTATACAAAGTTCTGAATGATTCCTTACACAAATTTCTAAAGGCCGTTCTTATGTTGGCCAACCTGGCATATGCCGCTGATGTTGTCCTCTTGATATGGGCTTCAGGGGACAGGTCTGGCGTGATATCTACCCTAAGTCTTTCTCTCTCTCTGACTCTTGAAGAATTTCATCTCCCAAATGATACCTTGTATCTGGCCTCCTGCCCCCTACACCTATCTTCATTACATTACATTTGCTTGGGTTAAAATCTAACAACCATTTGTTCGACCATTCCTTTAGTTTGTCTAGGTCTTCTTGAAACCTCAAGCAGTCTTCGGGATACCCTGTGGCGATGGCTGTAGGGTATCGCCTCGCCCTACGGAGTAGGATTCTAAGTGACCTGGTCAGTGATATGGTCCTCACAAAAAAAAAATCGGTCATGGGCGACGAATGTGGTACGACAGTTTGGGTCGCCTGCGTTCTGTGTTGGGCAGAATACCAGTCAACTGGACAACAGTTTATCAATAACGTTGTTTGTCCATCAATTGTAGACGAAATCGGTATTGTTGCCTTGCAAACAAGATATTCTCTGGGTCTTGGAGTATTGATGGGCTCATCATCACAACACTGCGATGATTTGAGCTGATGGGTGCTTAGAATCTTAAGTTTTCCAGAGAACAAAACCGTGTGCGGCCAGCTAGCAATGGCGCCGGCAGTGAGTTCTGACTGCGTTGTACGTTGGTATATTTATGATAAGATATTTATTCAGGTATATACATTGAAAATGAGTTACAAATACAATGTCGGATTAATAGATAATGCTAGTACATACAATGCCTGAAGCCACTAATATACGCACTGCAGACAGCGCACAGCGTTTCTAGCAAGGTGTGGGGAAAAACACTCAGACTAAAACTTAATACTAATTGAGATCAAAAGCACAAATTGAATTTAAAAAAAAAGAAAACAAATAAAGAGAATGATAATAGTTACATGACGGACAGAACAACAGAAAAGGCAACAGAACAGCAAAAGGACTATAGGACGATGTACTATGGTCCTCATCGCTACTATAAGTGCTACGAAAACAGGAGGATGGGATTTAATCACAGTTTGGTTGATCCGGTATCCTTTGGATATGTTTATCTTCTCTCTTGAACACTGCGAGGGGTCGGCCAGATATGCCTTTATGTGCAGTGGAAGCGTGTTGAACAGTCTCGGGCCTCTGATGTTGATAGAGTTCTGTCAGAGTACCTATTGCACCTTTGCTCTTCAGTGGGGGTATCCTGCACATCCTGTCATGCCTTCTGGTCTCGTGTGATGTTATTTGTGTGTGCAGATTTGGAACCATCCCCTCTAATATTTTCCATATGTAAATTATTATGCATCTCTCCCGGCTGCGCTCTAGAAAATACAGATTTAAGCATTTTAGTAGGCCCAAATATTTTAGATGGTTTAGCAGATTCTAGCAGTAAAAGATCTCTGCATGCTCCCTAGGTCAGCAATTCATCCATCTTTGAAAGGGGCTGTTATTGTGCAAAAACATTCCACTTTAGAGAGCACTAGCGTCTCAAAAAGTATCATAATTGGTACTGCATCTTTTGTTTGAAAGATTCTTGTTATCCAACTTGTCATTTTTCTTGCAGTTGTGACGACTATACTTGATTTTGTTCTTTAAAGGTAAGGTCTTCTGACATGATTTCACCCAAATACATTGCTTTTACGTTCCATGGTATGATTTCACTAAGTTTGTACGTGGTTTACGGTTTTATATTTTCAATTGTTCCGTAGCGCAGGACCTGGAACTTAATTATCTTCATTAAATACCATATTATTTTCCGTGGCTCATTAAAAGACCTGATTTACAGCAGTTTGAAGGTTTGCTGTGTCCTCATGTTGTCTACTCTCATAAAAATCCTAGTGTCATCTGCAAAGATGATACGGTACTATAGTTTATGTTCAATATGAGAATGAGAAAGTATTGGAGCAAGCACAGTACCCTGGGGGACTGAGCTCTTCACGGTTGATGGTCCGGATTTTACTGTTGACTATTGCACATTGGGTTCTATTACTTAGGAAATTGTAGCTACATCTTCCTATTTTTTCTTTAAATCCTTTTGAACGCAGTTTCTGTGCAAAAACACCATGGTCACATTTGTCGACGGTTTTGCGAAATCTGTGTATATTGCGTCAGCGTTGTGTTTGTCTTCCATGGCATTTAATGCCATATATTGGTGGTCCAGCAGTTGTGATAGGCAAGAGTGCCTTGTTCTGAAACTGTAGTGCCAACGTTTGCGGAAAACCGCGTGCCGAATCCGAGCCTGGCTGCAGTGCCCAAGCCTGGCTGCAGTGCCCAAGCCTGGCTGCGGTGCCCAAGCCTGGCTGCAGTGCCCAAGCCTGGCTGCAGTGCCCAAGCCTAGCTGCAGTGCCCAAGCCTGGCTTCAGTGCCCAAGCCTGGCGGCAGTGCCCAAACCTGGCTTCAGCATCCAAGCCTGGCTGCAGCGTCCAAGCCTGGCTTCAGCGTCCAAGCCTGGCTTTACTGCAAAAGTCTTTAAATTGAGAGGTTGTGAATTTGTGTTTCTTTCTGCTGTGATTGATTGCTGACAATAATAGACCGTGTGTCTAGCCATTCGTACACTTTCCATTTTATATTTGAATCAAAATACATGATATTTTAAGTTGAGAGAAATACGGACACATTTTTGCCTCAATTTACACACACACACTGTATATATATATATATATATATATATATATATATATATATATATATATATATATATATATATATATATATATATATATATATATATATATATATATATATATATATATATATATATATATATATATATATACATATATATACATACATTATATATGTTGTTAAATATGACAGAAAAAGTAAAATTAATAATTCTAACACGAATTTTTTCAATATTTCTTATGTTTCTTTTTACTGTCGATGGTAATTGAAAAATCAATTCTCCAAAATTAATTTTTATTTCAAGTCTGACGAGATGCTTGAACGCGTTTCATAATAACTTATTACATTTTCAAAGACTTTAGTTTACACAGACAACTGTAACCTGAAAACACTAAACAGAGTTTTACTTATGCTAACACTAAACAGCTTATTCGTTTTATATACTCGCACTTGGGTGAGGTGATATGTTGCAACAATTTTGGATGAGGTAAACAAAATTTGACAAACACAAGACAGAACACGGAACAATGGGTATTAATTGGATATATGAGAGCATAAGAATGGAAGTAACTGCAAAGGGCCTATTGGCCCATACTTCCTCTTGATGTTTCTATATTGGTACGGAGTATTGAAGTTTGTATTCCCCAACAATGCCACATGTCAAGACCCACAAGCCTGGAAACTCACTTCGGCCAATCATCAGCCAGATACCCACACCTACATACAGACTGGCTAAGCGACTCAACGGGTTGCTGACTCCTTATGTACCCTGTGCTTTCAGCTTGAAGTCTCCCAAAGAATTTGTCGACTTACTGCGCGGAGCACGGGCCACGGGGATAAGAGCCTCGTTGGATGTGGAGTCACTATTTACCAACGTACCTGTGGACGAGACAATCGGGATGATAGCAGACAGAGAGTATCGTGACCCGGCTTGCACTCCTCTTGACATGCCAGAAAGCATACTGAGGAAACTACTCCAAGCCTGCACTAAAGAGGCACCCTTCGTGAGCCCAGATGGGCACATGTATAAGCAAGTAGATGGGGTCGCCATGGGTTCTCCCCTAGGTGTCCTATTTGCGAACTTCTACATGGGCACCATCGAGCAGAGGGTCTTAGTTGACATGGACTTGAAACCCACCATATACTGCAGATATGTTGATGACATTTTTACACAGGTACCTGATGCCAGATGTCTGCAGCAGCTGAAGGAGGCATTTGAGCAGAATTCTGTGTTGAGTTTCACATACGAAATTGAGAACAATGGGAAGCTGCCCTTTCTGGATGTAACAGTTAAGGAAAAGAGCGGAGGCTTCCATACTGCAGTCTACACCAAAGAAACAAACATAGAAATGTTCCTCAATGCCAGTAATGACTGCCCAGACAGGTACAAGAGGAGTGTTGTCAACACTTACGTCGACCGTGCTCTAAGCCACAGCTCAGGATGGAAAGAAGTCGATGAAGAATTCTGTAGGGTAAGGCAAGTTCTAGTCAACAACGGCTTCTCTAACGGTCTCGTTGAAGACATCATAAAAAGAAAGGTAAAACGCCATGCAACTTCTGAAGAGTCAACCAACACAACACTTGTACCCCCCAATTAGACTATTTTACAGGAACTTCTTTTCGACAGCTCATAAAACGGAGGAAAGCGCCCTGAAAAATATTGTTGATAGGAACGTTATCCCTACAGACAAAAATCAGAAAATACAATTGATAATTTATTATAAAACCAAAAAAAACGGCCAATCTACTCATGAAAAACTCCCCAAACACCAAGCAGAACGCTTTGAAGGAGACCAACGTCGTCTATGCCTTTAAATGCCCACTTGGGGACTGTAAGCCCCATAGAACTCAGTATATAGGCAAGACAACAACGTCTCTTTCTAGGTGACTAACAATGCATAAGCAACAGGGAGCCATCAAGGAACACATAATCTCTTCTCACAACCAGACCATCACCAGAGAAATCTTAACAAACAACACAGAAATCATCGATAGGTATGGCGATAGCAGGCGGCTTGACATCAGCGAGGCACTACACATCAAAAAATCAACACTAGCAATCAACAATTAATGCACAACTATATTCTACCTACTTCAAGACCCCGAACCAATATGGAAGCAGCAAGAGGAAGTATGGGCCAATAGACCTTCTGCAGTTACTTCCATTTATATGTTCACTTATCCAATTTATACCCATTGTTTCGTGTTCTGTCTTGTGTTTGTCACCTCACCCAAAACTTTTGTACCATATCACCTCATCCAATAGAGTATAAGTACGAAGAATTTGTGTGTAAATTAAGTTTTTGAAAATGTAATACGAATTACGAAACACGTTCAGGCGTCAGACAAATAAAAAATGAATTTCGGAGAATTGTTATTACCACCGACAGTGAAGAAAAACATAAGAAATATTGAGAAGATTCGTGTTAGAATTATTAATCTTACCTTTTCGGTCATATTCAACAATATATGTTTACAAGAAAGACTGCTACCAAAATATACTAATATATATATATATATATATATATATATATATATATATATATATATATATATATATATATATATATATATATATATATATATAAAATGTTATTATAATTTATTACTTCGTGAAAATGAGTTACGCCTGTACCGTGATGGTACACGAGCCATGATGAGTTACACCCGTAGCGTGATGGTACACGAGCCATGATGAGTTACACCCGTAGTGTGATGATGGTACACGAGCCATGATGAGTTACACCCGTAGCGTGATGGTACACGAGCCATGATGAGTTACACCCGTAGTGTGATGATGGTACACGAGCCATGACGAGTTACACCCGTAGTGTGATGATGGTACACGAGCTATGATGAGTTACACCCGTAGTGTGATGATGGTACACGAGCCATGATGAGTTACACCCGTAGCGTGATGGTACACGAGCTATGATGAGTTACACCCGTAGTGTGATGATGGTACACGAGCCATGATGAGTTACACCCGTAGTGTGATGATGGTACACGAGCCATGACGAGTTACACCCGTAGTGTGATGATGGTACACGAGCTATGATGAGTTACACCCGTAGTGTGATGATGGTACACGAGCCATGATGAGTTACACCCGTAGCGTGATGGTACACGAGCTATGATGAGTTACACCCGTAGTGTGATGATGGTACACGAGCCATGATGAGTTACACCCGTAGTGTGATGATGGTACACGAGCCATGACGAGTTACACCCGTAGTGTGATGATGGTACACGAGCTATGATGAGTTACACCCGTAGTGTGATGATGGTACACGAGCTATGATGAGTTACACCCGTAGCGTGATGGTACACGAGCTATGATGAGTTACACCCGTAGTGTGATGATGGTACACGAGCTATGATGAGTTACACCCGTAGTGTGATGATGGTACACGAGCTATGATGAGTTACACCCGTAGCGTGATGGTACACGAGCCATGATGAGTTACACCCGTAGTGTGATGGTACAGGAGCCAGGAATTACTGAAATCGTCACAAAGATTGATCATCAAACACAATAGGCTTGTATCTACTTGTTTAAAAAAAAGTAACAATTTTTGTTGTGCACTTTCCTTTGCACGGGAGCTGCAACAATTGATCACAGCGGCCGTCAGTGTCCAGTGTGTCAGAACATATCTGGTTATTGCTCTGGTATGACCCTCGCTGGCTTCACACAGTTTAAATCGGCATCTTTGTCATTCCTTACGACGTCTGATGATAGGCTTTTGGACGTGTGGTTCTCGTTAAGCGTCTGCGGTGGCGGGGAAGAGACACAATGGCACTAGAGCTCTTGTTTAGCCTCTATATGTTTCTTCGTGTTCTCTTGCTGTTATTTTTCGCCTGATGCACGCGAGAGTGGAGCAACCGGACAAACTATATATCATATACTATAGCGTGGATAGCCAGCATTGCTCTTGTGGCGGAGGCCACACATTCACTATCTTCTCACTGTAACCGTTTACACTATGCACTACTGTGATGATCAAACCGCACATCAGAAAAGGAAGGAACGATGACGTTTCGGTCCCTCCCGGGCCATTGTCAAGCTGGGTAATGTGTATACTATAGCGCTCACAGGATAAGTATGGAGCGCACAATACACATCTATCCTCGACACCTGTGACATCCGTAACATCGTTATGTAACATTGCTGCAACATCAGAACTCACTAATACGTCAAATGAGCAATGGATGCAACCTGTCCTCACTCTTCAAGCACTGATGAGTTGCAGGGCGTCGCAACTCGTCAGTAAGGGGAGAATCCCAGCAATTTTTGACATGAGGATTTCGTAACTGTTTCTATCGAAAACAGGTATAGGACATAATCCTCCACACTAACTACAGAAAAGTAGTCATTGTAGCATTTGTCATCTATACTTCCAATTTACTCCCCAAGTACTTGGGCTGGACGGTAGAGCAATGGTCTCCCTTCTTTCAGGTCGGGGTTCAATCATCGACCGTCCAAGTGGTTAGGCACCATTCCTTTTCCCCCGTCCCATCCCAAATCCTTATCTTTTTATCCCTTCTAAGTGCTATATGGTAGCAATGGCTTAAAGTTTTTTCATGATCCCAAATCTTGCCTTACTTACCTTTCAAATTACAGTACTAATAATGATTAATAATATTTTTAAGTATCAGAACGTTACTTACGGGGAAATCTAAGATGTGGTTCACCCATTGTTGGGAACAGGAAGAATGGATAATCGTGGTCCCCCTATTATTCCAACCCCCAACCACCTTACGGGCTATTCATGTCCGTGCCACCTCTAGGGTGGCTTAATCTTTATCAATCAATTCCAACCCCCAACAGGAACATCGGCGTTCCTGTTGGAAGAACAGGAACGCAACCCTCAACCCTGTTGAGGGTGGCGTTTGGTAGCCATGACAGCTACCAAACTTCCAAGTACAGTAGTTATTTACGGCTACGTAAATAGCTTTAAGGAAACGTGTCGTTAAGGAGACGAAACGTGTCTTGCCTTGCCCAGGAATCGAATTTTGGTCCAATCGATCGACAGCCGCAGCCGACCGGACCAACAAAGCAGCTTTTAAGGGAAGGTGACGAGCCATCTTTTCTCTTTCGATCGCGAGCTCTTCACCAACACGAGTCACGTGATTGCCCCCCCCCCCCGTATATATATGCTTGGGCAAGGCGGAAGGCGACTCTCACTCAAACTTCGCTGCCTTCCTCGCCGGAAGCTCCTTTTCTAGACATTCTGATAGGGGTTCTGTGTGCACGGTGTCCCAGCCGTCGTCGGACCTGGTCTACGCTAAGCTCTACGCAAGCACTCCCTTTCACAACTTTAAGGCCAGAGTCGACAAAGAATTCGAACACCAGAAAAAAAGTATAACACAATAGCCACAGCGAGGGTAAGAGGCGGAGCGCAAGGAGTTAAGAACTCACTACCTCCCCCGAAGTCACTGATAGGTAAGCAAGCATTTCGCCTATGCTAACCATACCCCCCAAAACTTTTCAAGGTGTTGACCAGACCACACACTAGAAGGTGAAGGGACTACCACGTTTCGGTCCGTCCTGGACCATTCTCAAGTCGATCGCTTTGAGAATGGTCCAGGACAGACCGAAACGTCGTCGTCCCTTCACCTTCAAGTGTGTGGTCTGCTCAACATACTTAAGCCACGTTATTGTGACTCATCGCCTGCACTTTTCAAGGTCTTCTCTGGGCCCTGCGATGCTACGGATAGCTTCGTTAATTATCCCAAGTTGTCTTCATCCACAGCCATGCCAAGTACTTCGCGATAAGTCCTTTCATAAAATGTTTATCTCCCCCCCACCCCCCATTGAGTTCTTTAAAAACTAATATAAATTTTGTATACTAATAAGGTCTTTATGATTATAACTGAGAATGATTTAAAAATGTAGTTGTCTATTTCAAAATTACAATGGTGACCTATTTTAAATATTTTCGAAACAAATAAATTATATTCCAAATATTAATTACCGAACTATTAATTATTTTTTTGCCAAACTTTATTAATAAAGATATTTTTTCAAGATTTTTTAGAGATTATTTATTGTCAATGTCACCATCAAAATGAAAACTGATCGTTAATCAATTTTTCGGTGTTTACGACTGTACACCTGATTTAATCTCGTTAAGAGTTGTATTAATTTGTTGAGAATAAATTTTCTGAACCTTTTGTTCATTAAACTCAAAAGCATGGAACATCACGTTACTCTACAGAATTAGAACATGACATCACCCAAAAGTCTAGGAAGGGTGTCCATGACGTGGGGGGCCGTGGCGTCTGCGGGCTCGGCGTGGGCGGTCATGGTGTGGGCGGCCGTGGCCTCTGTGGGCGTGGTGTGGGCGGTCCTGGCGTGGGGAGGAGTGGAAGGATTTGCAGAGAAGTTCCAACGTCTACCTGACGTTGGGCGCTGCGGATCCTCAGTCTTGACAAAGCCTATCTCCTCCCGTCTCGTGTGCGCTGCCGTCTGTGCCCAAGGTAAGACCTCCCTAGGCCTAGCGGCATTTGAACGTTGCGTATTTGTGTATTTGCAAAAATGTTGCGCAGTGGCCAGTATAGTTGGTTCACGTCCGAAAGGTTCCGGGTTAGAGTCTCGCCGCAGAAACGTTGCTGGACGCCTTTATGTCACCCCATGCTTTTGTTTACCCAGTAGCAAACAGGTTCCCTGGAGTTAGGCAACTCTTGTGGTAAGCCTGCATACGCTTCGTGGCCCAGATAATAGGAAACCAAATACTAACAATGTTATAGGATTCATTACATGTAGCTTACATGTTAAGAAATGTCTGCAGTATACCTTGCACACCCACTGAGAAGGCTGTGTGTGCAACAGCTGGCGTTATTAAGAAATTTGTAGTAGTACTGTAATGAACAATGTAACAAAGGTAGTTAATTTGTCTTATGCGCGTGCTTAGAGAGGGGGAAGAAGGGAATTTTAACTTATTAAGCGAGGTGAATTCGTACACATTATTTATGTACATCACCTTCTGTGGTTGATTGTTCAATAAATAAATGACTCGATTGAAATAAGGGTAAAAGGGATTTGCTGCGTGCATGCTGACCAAGATGTTGACTAGACCTTGAATCAGTTCACTTAAAGATATAATCACTGGAGCACTAACTCTAGACAGAAAAACCTCCAATAGCAACAGGTGGACCCATTGTGCGATAAACACCATCAATACATTCGATATAACAAACACAATCACTGAGAGGGGCGTCGATGAAATACATGCAGACTTTATCGGGGCCTCGTAGCCTGGTGGATAGCGCGCAGGACTCGTAATTCTGTGGCCCGGGTTCGATTCCCGCACGAGGCAGAAACAAATGGGCAAAGTTTCTTTCACCCTGAATGCTCCTGTTACCTAGCAGTAAATAGGTACCTGGGAGTTAGTCAGCTGTCACGGGCTGCTCCCTGGGGGTGGAGGTCTGGTCGAGAGGAGAAATGTTCAAGCCTCATCAGTTGTAAGTCGTGTGTAAACAGTTTTTCATTCATACACAGGGTCTTTGACGGCTGGATTAACCAGCATTTGGCCTTAGCTGACGAGGACGGGCAGCAGAGGGCTGAGAGCTCTTCTACTCAAATTTCAGATGAACCCGCTGACCGACCCGTCCACGGGCATGCTCGTCCATGCCACAGCAGACCCAAAAGACGCATTCCTAAATTTTAGGATTCGGAATTTCTCATATATAAATAATTAATATTATTATTATTATATATTCGAATTCGGTATAGGTTAGGTTAGGTGTCCAGTTCGTGGGTGAAGCATTTTGGCCCCGCCCTCATAAACAATGCCGAATGATTGTTAATCCATCCATCAAACCCCCGTTTATGCAACCCGTCCTCAGACTAGGCTTGTTAGAGGAGTGACCGTACCCCGAGACGCATCCGTAAATTTTAAATTACTCTTTAATAAAATTAGATTTGTTCTCATATATAAATATTATTATACAACACCAGACTACAAAAATCATTCCAGAATTAAGTTGACTCTCACAGTTGAGGGCCTATCCGCCGAATCCGTAAATCAAATGCCAAAACACTGCTGAATTTCAAAATCCAGCTCGATAAAATCACCAGGACAAATCGAGGAACCTTTGACAAGGTTCGAAGGCTGCCACCCGTTTTTGTGGAAATTGGTTCAGCATTTGCAGTTTTTGCACCATATGGTCCATGGTAAATCCGGCAATGAAAATTGTCTATGGTGATCCCCTTTCCTTGGTGCCCTAATCTCTTGGTTATTTTACTTAATGGTTAATCCAACCCTGTGTCTCCAACAGACCCATTATGTGAAGGGTTCTCCTCCTCCAGCAGCAGCTGTGAGAAAGTACGGAATGTTTCCATGCCCGACCTAAATCCAGTCTACACTTGCTTCGTCACGGGTAAGTCATTCGTCTGAACAGCCTTCAGTGCCCCTTAGATTTGTCACTAATACAACCGCTGCTGTTTGTTGCTGATAGTTCCTGTCCACAGCTGTGTGATCCAAAATATGAGTTAGCATTTACAGATCGAGTTTGCTTCTTTAATATACTTGGTAACATTTCACAGATCTGCAACCATATTTCTAAATCAATGTTTACCTGTTTGACCAGACCACACACTAGAAGGTGAAGGGACGACGACGTTTCGGTCCGTCCTGGACCATTCTCAAGTCGATTGTGAGAATGGTACAGGACGGATCGAAACGTCGTTGTCCCTTCACCTTCTAGTGTGTGGTCTGGTCAAACTACTTCAGCCACGTTATTATGACTCATCGCCTGCAATGTTTACCTGTCTAAATCTAAATTTATCATACATGAATCCATTGTTTTGTGCTCATACTTGGATTAAAATTTGTAAACCTTACTTATATTTCTCTTGTGACAATCCTTCCTTCGTACATTCGTCATGTCCTCTTCACTATAGGTTTTCTGTCATCATAATCGAAGGTTTTTATCTACTCCAATGTATTAATTAAAACTCCTCCATTTATTAATTTTATTTATATAAGTTTTGGTTTGTAAAACAATATTTATAATTGTGGTGGAGAGCTACACAATAATTAATATGAATAAAGTAGGTATCCAATCGTTCTCACAAAAGCCATCTGACGTAGCATGACAGACGAGTCTTAAAGCTAACATAATGACTGAGGTATATTCTGTTATAAGAATTTACAGGGATTTAGAAGTTAACACATGTATAGTCAGTCTTAAAGTACTTAAAGGTAAGCAATTAGTAAACGAAATATAAAAGTTTAGGTGACATACCGAAGAGCTAGTACCGTCTATTTTACAGAATGTTGAAAAGTTCCAAAATATTACTAAGGGTGCCAATACGAGAGCAGAAAAGTATTTAAAACGAGGGGAAATATTATCGTTAACATGTAGGGACGTACGGCTGTTTACTGCTGTTTGATTTCAAGCATATACAAGGTTTGATAAACAAATCGACAAGATTGACAAATTTCTGGGATTGAACAGGGGAATCTGTTCGCCTCAGTTTGCTACTTTTCAGTAACTGTGATATCAAGTATTCTACCAAGAGTTGAAAATCTAAGCTATGATTTTGCCATGCCTAGTGTTGCACTAGGCTTAGGTGACAAATTTATCACTATGTAGACTCGATACTGTATTACATCCTCATTAATAGCAGTCATTATTAACCTTGGCTAATAACAGTTCTAATGAGGCATTACAGAACATAGCATATGAAGAGACTACAAAGTTTCATTTATATTCTCTAGAAATGTGAAGCGTCAGAGGGAGGAGGCAAATGACTGCAGTATACAAATGGATGAAAGGATATAAATATTAAGAGGATCCTAATTATATCGACACAAAAGTGTTGATATCATTCACAAATGGTTCGATTTTTATTAATTTATATAGTGAACACATTGTCAGGTAAAAATATAGATTTAGCAGTCTCCGTGGTGTAGTGGTAAGACACTCGCCTGGCGTTCCGCGAGCGCTATGTCATGGGTTCGTATCCTGGCCGGGGAGGATTTAATGGGCGCAATTCCTTAACTGTAGCCTCTGTTTAACGCAACAGTAAAATGTGTACTTGGATGAAAAAACGATTCTTCGCGGCAGGGGATCGTATTCCAGGGACCGTAGGATTAAGGACTTGCCCGAAACGCTACGCGTACTAGTGGCTGTACAAGAATGTAACAACTCTTGTATATATCTCAAAAAAAAAAAAAAAAAAAAAAAAAAAAAAGATGTAGCTGCATTGGACGGAATCAAGCATAGCTGACACACACCGACGAGTTTGTCTCCTGTGGTTTTCACTGTTCTTATGTTCACTCTTCTCTACAGTTTAACCACTCTTCTCTAAAGTTTAACCACTCTTATTTACACTTTACAACGTGACAGGATTAATAACAACCTAATGAAACTGTCCATTTTACAAACATTGTTACACATTAATATGTAATATTCACTATTCTATAGAAATATTCCTGACAATATGTGTATACTGTATATGATAATAAATGAAAACGTCATGTGAGGCCTTTTAAATAACATATTTGTATGTACTCAGATAAATCACACTAACGTGATATATGTACTACAATGTATTCAAGGTACTACAATGTATCTAGAAATGATCCTCAAATTATGCTACAATGTACCTAGAAATACTATTCAAATTTTACTAAAATATACCTACTAATTTTCTTACAATGTACCTGTAAACTTGTTTCAATTTTGCTACAAATTACCTACTTAATATTATCTGTTAGATTAAGGACCTTCCCAAAACGCTATGCGTGTTAGTGGCTTTACATGAATGTAAAAACATCAATGCTATGTACTCTCATAAACCCATTGTACCTTCTTGTATATATATAAATAAATAAATATCAAAGAACAAATCCACAGGACCCTTGATGACGTTCGAACCTACACGCTGGGTGTTCGTGGTTCAGTTGACTAGAGCGCGTCTGGGAACACCCAACATATAGGTTCGAACCCTTATTAAGGCTCCTGCGGATTTGTTCTTTGATATATGTATGTGCTTGAGAGATATCCCTTCCAGTCTGGAGGTAACGGTAGGCTGATGCGGATGTTGCAAGTAAACGTTGACACCTTACACACCTTTTTTACATTAGTTTATTTTCTTCTCCAGCGTCAGTTTACAACAAACTCGCCACCACAAGCACTGCAGCACCCACCAATATGACTACAACTTCAACCAATGCGACTACAACTTCAACCAATGCGACTACAACTTCAACCAATGCGACTACAACTTCAACCAATGCGACTACAACTTCAACCAATGCGACTACAACTTCAACCAATGCGACTACAACTTCAACCAATATGACTACAACTTCAACCACAGAACCACCCACCACCACAGAGGGACCCATTATGGTGACATCATGGCTGGGCGTGAGTGGAGTAAAAGTTATAGGATTTACCTATACCAATGATTCCTTTATCGGCTTCCTGTCCTTTGCCGTATTTGACAACCCTGTCTCCAATCCGCCATCAACCACGAAGAGCACTGCGTTGAGTAATAGTGAGGAATGTGGGGCTAATCAAGTCATGGTAGGGCTGGGCGACTTGGGTACTACCGACTATGACAAGAGTGACCAGAGGATGTATTGTGCGGATGTTGTAAGTCCACATAACGTCACTCCCACTTGTCAAGTGGTGTCTATTGGTCAACTACCACGCCCGACTGTATCAGGCACAAACACTTCATCTTGGTATAACTGGTTTGCTTGCCAAAGTAGTTACGTAATAACCAAATGGACATGGATCTACGATAAAATGGCCCCATACACCCCATACCGATACTCTACAGCAACATGCTGTTTAGTTGTGTAACTAAAATACTCATTTTTTATATGCTGCTCTTGTGTGTGTGTGTGTGTGTGTGTGAGAGAGAGAGAGAGAGAGAGTGTGCATTCTTCTAGTTGTGCTTGCGGAGGTTGCGCTCTGCTCTTTCACCCCGCCTTTCAACTGTCAATCAATCAACTGTTACTAACTACTAACTATTTTCACACACACACACACACACACACACACACACACACACACACACACACACACACACACACACACACACACACGGCCACAGCTCGGGAGCCGGTGGCCGAGCGGACAGCACGCTGGACACGTGATCCTGTGATCTCGGGTTCTTATACCGGTCGCTGGCGAGAAACGATGGGCAGAATTTCTTTCGCCCTATGCCCCTGTTACCTAGTAGTAAATAGGTACCTGGGAGTTAGTCAGGTGTCACGGGCTGCTTCCTGGGGTGTGTGTGTGTGTGGTGTGAAAAAATGTAGTAGCAGAAACAGTTGATTGACAGTTGAGAGGCGGGCCGAAAGAGCTGAGCTCAACCCCCGCAAGCACAACTAGGTGAATACACACACACACACACACACACACACACACACACACACACACACACACACACACACACACACACACACACACACACACACACACACACACACGCGCGCGCGCGCGCGCGCGCAGGATAGCGCGCAGGACTCGTAATTCTGTGGCGCGGGTTCGATTCCCGCACGAGGCAGAAACGAATGGGCAAAGTTTCTTTCACCCTAAGTGCCCCTGTTACCTAGCAGTAAATAGGTACCTGGGAGTTAGTCAGCTGTAACGGGCTGCTTCCTGGGGGGTGTGTGTGTGTGTGGTGTGGGAAAAAAAAAAAAAAAAAAAAAAAGTAGTTAGTAAACAGTTGATTGACAGTTGAGAGGCGGGCCGAAAGAGCAAAGCTCAACCCCCGCAAAACACAACTAGTAAACACAACTAGTAAACACACACACACGCAGGAAGTGTGTGTGTGTGTGTGACACACATGAAGCCCGTAACAGCTGTCTAACTCCTAGGTACCTATTTACTACTAGGTAACAGGGGCACCAAGGTGAAAGAAACTGCTCATTTTTGTTTCCGCCAGCGCCGAGAATCGAACGCCGAACCACAGGACTACGTATCCAGCGTGCTGTCCACTCAGCCACCAGCGCCCTTTTGCGTGTGTCTACTCACCTAATTGTGCTTGCGGGGGTTGAGCTTCGGCTCTTTTGTCCCGCCTCTCAACCGTCAATCAACTGATGTACAGATTCCTGAGCCTATTCCTGTGTGTGTGTGTTTGTTACGTAAAGGAAATACAGATAGACAGAATCAGTAAACCTAATGTCTGCCGAACACTGGTCACCCACGATACAGCATATACAAAGGAATATGTTGTGTAAATAGTTGTATAAGTGATGGAAGATTTTCGTAATTAAACAAAATGTTAAATTACGAAAATACTGTTGGAAAACTATTAGCTAGAAATAGTCCTCGTGGTGATAATTGTGTCATTTACAAAATACCTTGTAAAGACTGTTCTTCTATGTAGGACAAACATCTAAAGATTTGAAATTTAGAATTTCGCAACATAAATATTCTATAAGACATGACCAATTGTCTAATGCCTTGTTTGTTCATTTGTCAGAAAGTTCTCACCAAATTGATTGGGAGATGGCTTCTTCAAAAACGAATTGTAACAGCATTTTTAATATGAACACAATTGATTCTGCTTTAATACAGATTACAAAATCATGTAAATTGAACATTATCAGTGGTTTATAGAATTTAGATCCATTTTTGATTGATCAGTTAAAGGGCGTTTTGAGTAGGATCATTGATACACATTTATCTCACTAATACCTTATTAATATCCATTATATCATTAAAGATATTGTACCTCACCTTATTTCACCTCTTTCCCGTATATATATATATATATATATATATATATATATATATATATATATATATATATATATATATATATATATATATGTCGTACCTAATAGCCAGAACGCACTTCTCAGCCTACTATTCAAGGCCCGATTTGCCTAATAAGCCAAGTTTTCATGAATTAATGTTTTTTCGTCTACCTAACCTACCTAACCTAACCTAACCTAGCTTTTTTGGCTACCTAACCTAACCTTACCTATACATATAGGTTAGGTTAGGTTAGGTAGGGTTGGTTAGGTTCGGTCATATATCTACGTTAATTTTAACTCCAATAACAAAAAATTGACCTCATACATAGAGAAAAGGGTTGCTTTATCATTTCATAAGAAAAAAATTATAGTAAATATATTAATTCAGGAAAACTTGGCTTATTAGGCAAATCGGGCCTTGAATAGTAGGCTGAGAAGTGAGTTCTGGCTACTAGGTACGACATATATATATATATATATATATATATGTCGTACCTAGTAGCCAGAACTCACTTCTCAGCCTACTATTCATGGCCCGATTTGCCTAATAAGCCAAGTTTTCCTGAGTTAATATATTTACTATAATTTTTGTATTATGAAATGATAAAGCAACCCTTTTCTCTATGTATGAGGTCAATTTTTTTTTATTGGAGTTAAAATTAACGTAGATATATGACCGAACCTAACCAACCCTACCTAACCTAACCTAACCTATATTTATAGGTAACGTTAGGTTAGGTAGCCAAAAAAAGCTAGGTTAGGTTAGGTTAGGTAGGTTAGGTAGACGAAAAAACATTAATTCATGAAAACTTGGCTTATTAGGCAAATCGGGCCTTGAATAGTAGGCTGAGAAGTGCGTTCTGGCTATTAGGTACGACATATATATATATATATATATATATATATATATATGTCGTACCTAGTAGCCAGAACTCACTTTTCAGCCTACTATGCAAGGCCCGATTTGCCTAATAAGCCAAGTTTTCATGAATTAATTGTTTTTCGACTACCTAACCTACCTAACCTAACCTAACCTACCTTTTTCGGCTACCTAACCTAACCTAACCTATAAAGATAGGTTAGGTTAGGTTAGGTAGGGTTGGTTAGGTTTGGTCATATATCTACGTTAATTTTAACGACAATAAAAAAAAATTGACCTCATACCTAATGAAATGGGTAGCTTTATCATTTCATAAGAAAAAAATTAGAGAAAATATATTAATTCAGGAAAACTTGGCTTATTAGGCAAATCGGGCCTTGCATAGTAGGCTGACAAGTGCGTTCTGGCTACTAGGTACGACATATATATATATATATATATATATATATATATATATATATATATATATATATATATATATATGTCGTACCTAATAGCCAGAACGCACTTCTCTGCCTACTATGCAAGGCCCGATTTGCCTAATAAGCCAAGTTTTCATGAATTAATTGTTTTTCGACTACCTAACCTACCTAACCAAACCTAACCTAACTTTTTCGGCTACCTAACCTAACCTAACCTAAAAAGATAGGTTAGGTTAGGTTAGGTAGGGTTGGTTAGGTTTGGTCATATATCTACGTTAATTTTAACTCCAATAAAAAAATATTGACCTCATACATAATGAAATGCATAGCTTTATCATCTCATAAGAAAAAAAATTGAGAAAATATAATAATTCAGGAAAACTTGGCTTATTAGGCAAATCAGGCCTTGCATAGTAGGCCGAGAAGTGCGTTCTGGCTACTAGGTACGACATATATATATATATGTCGTACCTAATAGCCAGAACGGACTTCTCGGCCTACTATGCAAGGCCCGATTTGCCTAATAAGCTAAGTTTTCCTGAATTAATATATTTTCTCTAATTTTTTTCTTATTAAATGATAAAGCTACCAATTTCATTATGTATGAGGTCATTTTTTTTTTATTAGTTAAAAATTAACGTAGATATATGACCGAACCTAACCAACCCTACCTAACCTAACCTAACCTATCCTTATAGGTTAGGTTACGTTAGGTAGCGGAAAAAGTTAGGTTAGGTTAGGTTAGGTAGGTTAGGTATTCGAAAAACAATTAATTCATGAAAACTTGGCTTATTAGGCAAATCGGGCCTTGCATAGTAGGCTGAGAAGTGCGTTCTGGCTACTAGGTACGACATATATATATACACACACACACTAGTATATTTTGGTAGCAGTCTTTCTTGTAAACATATATTATTGAATATGACCGAAAAGGTAAGATTAATAATTCTAACACGAATTTTTTGGGACTCCTGGTTCAACCTTGACGACGCCCAGCGGATGTTTGGACACCTCCTCCGCCTGGGAGCCGCCTGATCACGTCCTGTTTTCGCGTTTTGGCTTTGCTACTGCTGTTTGGCATCCCTATTTAACGGTCCAGTTGTACGACGCCTGGCGCACATATCGCCTTGCGTCACGGGATTGTTGATAGATTTTTTTTTGGCGTGTTCTGGCTGGTTCTCCTGGCGGGGTGACGGTGTTCGGGGCCCGGCTTGGCCGAGGTGCCGGGGGTTGGCGGGCTCCTGGTGTCCTCAGTTGTGGTGGGCGGCCGGCGTTTGCTCTGCCGGAGGACACTGGATGACTTTTTGCGTTTTAGTTGGGGGCTGAGTTTTGGTTTTGCTACCTGGTGTTCTCTGTGTGGGGCGGGGCCGGTGCTTGTCACCCTGAGGGACTCCTGGGGCTCCCCAATCATCTGCCCGTCTGTGCGTTTCTTTGCCGCGAGGCATATTAGTTTTTTGTGATTGGCGTCACTCGTTTCGCGATTTGGCTTGGCGTTTCCCCTTACCGGGCTTCGCGATTAACCCATCACGGGTACGCCGGGGCGCATCCGATCCCACGATCGTCGTCGCCCCTAAATCAACAACAACAACACGAATTTACTCAATATTTCTTATGTTTTTCTTCACTGTCGGTGGTAATGAAAATATCAATTCTCCAATAGCATCTTTTGCATCATTACCATGTGACCCCTATGTACTTCCACCGGAGATCCCCCCCCAACTGGATCTCCAGTGTTGTTAGATCCAGTTTCCTCAGTCTTTCTCCATAACTCAGGTAGAGTTTTGTTGTATATTTTAGGACCTTTCAAAGTTTTGTCTTATGCTTCTTTAGGTTGGGGCTCCATGCTCAATAATAAGTTTCAAAGGATGTATACAGTGCTCAGAAGGGAACTTTATCCAAGTTCCTAAGGAATAACTGGACGTTTGCCAGTACAACTTTTAATTCTCTCTCTTTTCCCGTAAGTTGAGAGATTGCCTTTCCTTCATTCTGTACTGTATATGAAGTCTTCTTGCTGCATCTCCTATCCTCCATAGCCTTGCATTTATCAGGATTAATCTAGTAGTCATTTCTCAGACTATCTCTGAAGATTGTCTAGTTCATCTTGAATGTATGTCAGTCCTCCTCAGTTCTGATTTCCCTCAATAGTTGAACATCATCAGCAAAATAGATAAGAATGAGCTTACTTTCTGTTATATCATTAACGTACATTCGGAACAGGATGGACCTTAGTGTTGACCCTTGAGAAACTCCACTCATTACCTCTCCTTTCCAATAGCTATCCTGTTACTATGACTGCCTTCATGAAATATACTCCTTCACCCACTTTAGTACTTTTCCTGATACACCAGCCTGTTTTTTGTAGTGCTAATTAGGCAAATTTCCACAACAGGAAGTCTGTGGCTGAAGAAGGGTGCCTCTTTCTTCCTGGCAAATTTTCCTGGTTTATTTTGAACTAAAAAGATCGCTAAGATACTTAGGGGATAAGACAAATAGGCAAGAAAACAAAATTTGATTGGAAGGCTTTATTTGTACTATAACATCACTTATGATAAACTATATATCAGAATAATCTGTACCACATTTCGAAAGTTATGGTTAGATTACTCAATAAACATTCGAGACTAGTACTTGTGTGTGTGTGTATATATATATATATATATATATATATATATATATATATATATATATATATATATATATATATATATATATATATATATATATATATATATACACACACACACACACACACACACACACACACGCTGTATATACTAACCTACCTAATCAATATACTAGTATTGCACTCACAAAACTTATATTTATCATCACAACTGTATAGGTCGAATTTAAATAATTATAATATTCCTATACATTTTAATCCCACAATCACTTACTACAAAATTAATAGCAATTAAGAAAAATAAACCTATTTTCCTCACACTGTATAACTCCTACAGCATTAAATATTCCTTAACAGGTACTATCAAGATGGCTAAATACAGTAGCTATAAAATAAATTTTAAAAATCCAAAATAAAATAATATATGACTTGCTTAAATTTACTCATCTACTTAAATTTAAATTTCATGCTCTTGTTTACCCTTTGATAAATATTTTATTGGTTTTATTTTATGTAATTTTTATTTCAATACATGGGCAGGGAGTAATTTCTTTAAATGCAAAACAAAAAAACAAGAAGCCACTGTTGTATGGCCAAAAAGAACTGTGCAAGTGAAAACAATTCAGATAATGTGGTAGGAGTTTGTGCTCCTATTCAATATATACTTAAATTACAAATTATCAGGCACAATTCTCCTTGTGTCATCCTTTTTTGAATGTGGAAAAAAAGGGATACTGCTTGACTATTTTGGCAACAAATGATGCAACAATTTAGAACCATCGAAGTGCCAAGAGTATCAGCGTAGTTAAGAGCATAATAATGATTTAAATCTTACCATTAATAGTTAAAGGCACTCATATTTTGGATATATTTACCTTCAGCAGTGCCAGAAGCTACTAACATCACTTATAAGAAATGAAACTTTGTGTTATTAATAGTTCATATGAAATTATTTGATCTATAATTCTGTGCCTTCACATTACTACACAAAGTTAGTTCCACCTGGATAAGTAAAAGCCATTTTATTTCTTGGGTATAGGCACTGGAAATGAGTGAATGAGTTACTTGTGATCTACTGTACATGTTAACTCAAGATGATATGTGATTAATTATTTAATGACAAGTGTTCTCACCAGTTTCTGCCATGCAGTCCATTTTCACCAAACGTCACAGAATACTGTATTGCTCAAAAACCAAAATTGTTATATATCGAGCAATACAGTATTCTGTGGCATTTTGATGCTGAAAATTCTTGCAAAGGTCTGTGGTCTTGAGTACCAAAGGATAGTGGCCACTGCTGTGGTAGTAATTAAAGAGGCCAAAAGACGTCTCTGCCACACTCTTCCATTATCCACGCAATCTACGATGAGATCAGCTGGACTGTACTCTGCATTACCACATACCTATTAAATAAAAAGTCGATTGTTACAAGTAGACACTATTCTTACACCAATTCATAGGACTAACACGTGCTTTTAAATCCTGTATTGAAAAATGCAAAAACCTTACATGTTGGGTATGACATTACACATAAGTTTCATATCAACAACACAGCCGTGCGGCAGATTGATAAAGAAAAGGATGTATTAATTATGACCCAACCACTTGAACTGGTTAACACATTGAAGGCCTTGCTTCTTGTAGGTAGGTAAGCATTCTGTTGAAACAACGGTCCAAGTGATTGGGCATGGTTCCTTCCCTCCAGTCTATCCCAGACCCTTGTCCTCGTATCTTCCAAGCGCTATATAGTTATACTGGCTTCAGTGCTTACTCCTGATAATTACATAACCTTATGAGTTATGATTCACCAGTTATTGAAAGTTGCTCAGCAAGTGGAAGCTGAAGTAGTAGTAATAATAATAATAATAATAATAATAATAATAATAATATAAAAAAAATCGACCAAAGCTTGGAAAATCAAACAAACCTTTTGATTTCAAAGAAAACAAACTGGTTATTGAGCTATACAAATATCTGCTGCACAACTTTAGACTACTGTATCCAAGTACAGAGATCTCACTTTCAAAAAGGACATGTTGATTTGAATAAAGTTTAATGCAGAGCAACAAATAACCTTCCAGAATTAAGTCAACTCTCATACCAGAAAGGATGAAGGCCTTGAAATAACACCACTACAAGCCGGACAATAGGACTGTTCTCACTGAAAGCTTTAAAATATTGAACAAATTGGAAATTATTAATTCAAACTACTTTTTTTAAAAGGTACAATATAACTCACAAGATGCAACAGCTTCACACTCTATTGTACATACTGTAGTACACTACAAATATGAAGTATGGAGTGTACAATGGAAAATAAACAAAACTTAATTCATTCATTTTTTATATTACATTATATGAAAAGTTTCAACAGTACAACACTGCTGAATGTAAGTATGGAAGACCTAAAATAATTTATCATCCATGGCTATACAGTAGTCAAAGTTAAACAAAGTCAATTAGCTATGTCAAAGAACAGCTAAAAATAGTTTGTGCTGTAAAAAATCACACCACATTTTGACTGTGTTACTGTTTAAAGTTGTTAACAATGAAATTCATGCTTAGAGTAAAAATAGCATAGCTATTGGCTGTTTCATTACTTCAAAATCAGCTTTGACATTATAGAATTAAATGATAACATGTAAAAGCCATGAATTTATTCACCATGTTGTTAATTTACTCTAATTGCACAAGTTCTAACACTCCAAGAACTTACCTTGTCAAGATGAATTTTAAAGAACCTTAGTTCCTCGCGAAAAGACTGTATAAATTTTATCGAGTCCCCACACTGTGATGATAGAGTGGAAACAGAATGAACTTCTTGGCCTAACTGAAGCAGCTTGGGATTACATTGCAATTGGTCTCGCAGATAGCCCACCGATGCATGCATGTATCGAATATGCTTGTTAATATTTGCTATCATGGCTACCGCTTCTGGAACCCTGTAGTAAATAAGAAATTAGGCTCTTGAATAAATAGGAATGCTTCTTTCTAAGCTGGTCGCTTAGTTACTAGTATCAGTAAGGTGAAATCTGCTGTCTGCAAGATATAATCATGACTTGGAAAGCTTTAAAATGGATGAAGGGTTCCAAACATAGGAAATTATATAAAAAATGCTAGATGTCAGCTGAACAACACTGAAATTGCCAAATATAAATGTGGGAAAGATCAGCAAGTCATAATTAGCAGGGAGCTCAAACCCTAAAAATTAAAGTACTGTTATTGTTTAAAATAAGGCCAACACAGGGCAAGACATACCAGTGACTAAATACAAAAGTTACATCCACTACAACGGTGGCAAGGCCTAACCTCGCGGGTAACAGAATAAACCATACAAATGCACAAGATGAAGCAGTGGCCAAATGCAGCCTGTGCTCAAAAACACCAATTAAAATTCAGAGGACTGTGAATGAAGTGGCATAAATTTAAATGAGCAAAGTATCTGTTGTGCTTAACTAGCCCTGGACTGAAAGAACAAGCTGGTTAAATTTAATAAATTTTATCTGCAAAGACTTGCAGAGCATGCACACATTAAGTGTTACTGTGTATAAACATGAGCCCACAGTGCCAATACCTGCCCCTAGTGAAGCAAAGCTTTCACTTTTGAGACTGGTTAGACTCTGGTTTGTTGTTTTTTTACCCGGGGACAGTGCTGTATTCCTTTCTGTTTTATCCCTTTTGGTGATCTGTGTTTGTCAAACTCTCTTGTATCTTTGATTCTAGTTAGATGTCAGGCTTGAGCTTGCTACAGTGCCCCTTCTTCAAGACTACTTTGGTGACTCTTCAAGATGCCTTCAGTGTTTTGTCTTTGCAACTGGCTCATGTTTCTCTAGAGGTTTACTGCTCATGGGTCTTCAGTTATAGCTTTTAGAGTCTATTCTTGGCCAAATATGTATCGTTTGTAGACTCGTTTGTTCCAGTCTAGGGTTTTTTCTATCCTGGGACTATCTGCTGCAATGTTTTTGTGGGCTAGCTTCTTTCGGTTCTTCTGTTGATGCTCTTCTTTTCTTTCTCCCCAATTTTGCGACTTTGCTCACAGGTTTAGTGGTACAGTATGTTGTTCATCGTATCAGTCTTTGTAATCATCCTCATGTGCTTCTTAGGACTCGTGATGCCCATAAATATTCTGCTTCAGAAGTCTTCATTATTTGTGCAGCTTTTATCAAGGCCCAGCACTAATTGAAGTTGAATAGGGGTGCTGGCTGGATTCCAGCCATTGCTCAACTTTATCAGTGCATCGTTGCCCTCAGCAACCTAATCTATGTTTGAAGTTCGAAGCCTCTTTGCCCAGATGCCTTCACAGCCTCTGCTAGCACAGGTACCTGTGTACTAGCACACCTTGTACATATTTTCCTTTACAGTACTTCCATTTTATCTGTAAGCTAAGATAGATAATTGCTTTCAAAAATACTTTTTTTGCCTCATTGTAGTGAAGCTCAGGGAAGCTTCCGAGATGGGCACCACAGGAAACAAAGTACAGTACTTATCGAGTGAAATGAAATATCTATTTATGCAGTTGCCCTTCAGTAGCTCCCCAAAACCATGCCGTCTCTTCCTTCTTTCTCATGCTATTGGTTGCACTTGTACTCGAGTACAAAGAGGGGCTTATTGTTAATTGGGCTGCCATCTGGTGGCAGTGGTAAGTGGTGGCCAAGTATCTTGATAGTTTGCAGTTTGTTTCATAATTAGTGTTGCCAAACATTACTTAGAAAGAGCATCAGTGTTCCGTGCTTTTTTTTTTTATGGGTAGTTCACCTCAGTACAGTGGCGCCTCGATTAACGAGTTTAATCTGTTCCGGCACTGAGCTCGTCATGTGGAAAACTCATCTTGTGAAACAACAACAAAACTGTCGTCAGAGGTGTTCGAGAACCAGCGGGAACGCTCGTTAATCGAGCGAAAGCTCGTGAATCGAGACATATTTCGAAATGCTCGTAACTGGAGCCGCTTGTCACTCGAGGTTCTACTGTAGTAGGTAGGCAAATAGTCATGGGAACCTGGTGTACCCAGAATGATCTTAGGAAAGATCGTACTGATAGAAAGAATAAAGTACTGTCCTGGAAAGAGGGTACTGTCCTGGAAAGAGGGTACTGTCCTGGAAAGAGGGTACTGTCCTGGAAAGAGGGTACTGTCCTGGAAAGAGGGTACTGTCCTGGAAAGAGGGTACTGTCCTGGAAAGAGGGTACTGTCCTGGAAAGAAGGTACTGTCCTGGAAAGAGGTACTGTCCTGGAAAGAAGGTACTGTCCTGGAAAGAAGGTACTGTCCTGGAAAGAAGGTACTGTCCTGGAAATCAGGTGCTGTCATTTAAAGAAGCTGCAAATTATAAGCAATTCTTAAATGTGAAAAGAGAAATATACAATTTAGAAAGAATAACACTGTCCTGTACTGTCAAGGGCAATGCAAATCTATACTACGTAAAAGTTATTTAACTTACGTAATCATTGAGTCCATTGCCATATTTGGCAGACTTGAGGTTTGCCACTCTTTTTTGTTGATCTCTTTTATTGCATGCAAAATCTTCTTTCTTACTCCTATGGCAGTCACATTCATATTTTCAAGGTCTTTCTCCGATAGGCGCAGAAATGACTCAAATGACACCTTTAAATATAAGTATAATTATGCAATGACAATGCTAGTACAGAATTAAGCACATACTGTAATTACCAGAGGAATTGTTAGCTATTTAGGAAAAGCTAGAGGATATAAATGGATAAAGTTAGTTATGAACAGAGAAAAGTAAGATTCAAGGCTTGATTATCCAAGGTAACTGGTCAAAGGTGTGTCTTGAGCGTGCATCTCAATTATTCAAACAGGACAGTACATGTTTAGAGACAATACAATAAACCTTACATATAGTTTTAGACAATGTATGCGTGTTCGTATACAATGTGTGTTTATTAGTATTTTCCGTATTAGCACACCCTACATTTATATATACAGTAAAATGCTGAAAATCTGAATGGCTGCAGTTCATACAATTCCCAGACTTAAACATTTTCAGTGTTTAGATACCTGTTACTGGAATACAATCCTAACAGTGTAACTGCCAATGTTCTTTTATATTCCTGATGTTTTTATGTGTTACTTTGCAAGATGTGTAAAAATAACGGCAATTACACAAAATATGGAATGCGACAAGTGAAACCTGGTTGCCAGAGAAGGCAACAGGAAAGGGAACGATGATACCTGGCATACTGCATAAGCATAAAGAATATCAAGGCTATCCTAAAAATGTAGACCAAATTCACTCATTATTTTAAGTTATGGCCAAAATGTTGCGAGTACTGTAATTCGTGGTTTTATAAAATAAACACATACTATACCTACTAAGTAACCACTGCAATCTACCACTGCACTATTGTATACAGTATCTAATAAAACCAGTGTTTAATGTAATGAAACGCCACTTTTCTGGGTTGGGCCCCGGAGGTTACCTGAAGCTAATGGACTAAAATAGCAAATATCAGTCTGTTAGCTTCAGGGAGCTGATGGGGGGGCTCCCCTCAGAAAAATAATATTTATGTATATTAATGTACAGTATAACAAAATAGACATAATATTTAGTTTCTTAATATTTATAACCTTTTGCTATTATTTAACTACTTTTCTCCAAGTTGATGTCTCCCTACACCCATAGAAGTAGAAAACTAGATAACAATAATGAGTCAATGAATGATAAAATATGCTCAACTTGGAAATGAGCCATTCAATAGTAGAAACAAGAGCAAGTGTATTCTCAGCTACAGTAAAGGGAGGTGAAAGGAGTAACTGAAATTAACAAAATAATCCCTAGATAACGGGGTGAGAATAGCTTGAGCTACCTCATCCCTTTGAGTGTATTTTACTTCAAACTTATTTCCATTTCAGTTTCAAATTCCTAGATTAATGCAAGCAAAGTATACAAAATGTTACTTCCCACAGAAAATGACGAGGATCACATATACACACACTACCGTTTTAAAATTTACACGTCAAAACTTTTTCTTGTAAAAAAATTATTTTTACATTAATGATTTTAACTATCCACAACACTATTACACATTCAGCTTTTATTCAAACAAAATTAGTCAATAATGATCAGAGGCAAAACATTAGCAAAAACATTGCTAAACCTGGCCTCACCTTGTGTTCCTGAAACAAAGTGATCATGTATGACAAATCCAGTCCTGTCAACACCATCTCAAGTTCTCCATAAGACTGTGGCATTTTGTTTTCTACAGGGTACTTGATCATGACACTTTCAGCACTGCTTTCCGTAAATGATAGATTGGCACCTCCAACAGCCACACGCTCCAGAATGTCGGCAATCTAGAAAGCCATCAGAAAAAATAAAAATATCAATTGAAAACTAAAAAGTGAAAAATTATAACTGTGGCATGGCAAATTGGAATGAGATAAAAAGACCCAACAATAAGAAGAAATATAAAGTAACAGCATGTTTGGGGCCAAAAAATGGAAAAAATCAGAATACAGTATTATAAAGGTACAGCATCAATTATACAATAGCTGGCAGTTATAGGAAAAAATCCATATTTAATGAACAATGGAATATACAGATGAGTAAATGTATTTACTTCACACAAATTCTCACCTGAGGGTAACCTGCAGCAACTGCAATGTCTGCTGCCCTTTGTCCATGGGTGTTCATTTTTAATGGATCCGCCAAGTGCTGCAGCAGGATTCGTACCACTTTACCATGCCCCTTTGTAGCTGCCCAGCACAGAGCAGTCCACCTGTTATAGATGAATATTCCAGTTTAAAAAACCAGGTTTAAGTTTAATGGTTAAATATTTATATCCAGAATTAGTAAAAAAATGTATTCTTTATGTATACTCTACTTGTATAGATTCTACTTAAATATAAAGGAGAGATGGGATGAGTTATACAATTACTTCCGTTTTCAATATCAGGATCTGGAAACTTTTAATATATTAAGGCAAATCCCTAAGTAAATGAGTAGTTCTGTGTGATTTTCTGGAGTACAACACAACAATAGGAATGTAGATGTTACAGGTGATAGTTCAGATACACATTCATAACCTGCTTTCTTCTTTCTCAGTATTACTGCTACATATAACTCTTGTACAGCATATACAATTTCATTATTGTCAATGTAATTATCACACTATGTATAAACCACACATAGAAATGGGCCTGTAATCAAATTATTAGTGTTATACCATAATAATAAATAATAATTAATAAATAATAATAAATAATAATTATTAAATAAATAATGAATAATAAATAATAAATAATAAATAATAATAATAATAATAATAATAATAATAATAATAATAATAATAATAATAATAATAATAAAATAATAATATTATTATTATTATTATTATTATTTAGGATAAAAACCCACACTCGTGCATTTGTGAAATTTATGTAAGGAATTAACACCAAGTCTTTCACACTCTCCTGAGTACTTTATCAAAGTCTGAGTGTGTGATTAGGACGCGACTTACATCTCAACATCTAATGAGGCTCCTATCCAGGGTCCAGTCCTCTTATCCTTCTTGACCGCCTGACCATGTCGCCTCTATTCCCGAATGGCGATATACCTGCGGTAATGCCTTCTACGGAATTATGGTCATGTGTCCTTTCTGTAATACTGCTATTCTGAGAACTGGAGTTGTTATTAATAGTGGTGTTCATCTGAATGCTATCCCTCGTAACCCTATCCCTACCAGAAGAAATGCGGCAATGGGAGTACTTTCATTCATCCGTTTATGGAGATCTAATTTTAATTCACTCAAGAGTCATTTTCCTAATAAAGTTATTCTCTGAAGTAAAGCTTTTGTTGCCAGCAAAAGTATTCGCGTATATATTAGAACCCCTTCCACTACCCTTCTTGTTTTATATTACACTATTACTTTTAAAGATTATTTCACGTTTCTTAAAATCAACATTGTGATCCTTTTTTCAACTTATGGTTTGCTACAACACTGTTACCAGCCATAATTCTACATTCTTTCTTCAATTCTCATCTCAAGTTTAAGAACATAAGAAAGCATGTAGAATTATGGCTGGTAACAGTGCTGTAGCAAACCATAGTTGGGTAAAGGATCACAATGTTCATTTTAAGAAATGTGAAATAACCTATAAAAGTAATAATATTAGAAGTAGAAGGGGCTCTAATAAATACACTAAATATTTTTACCGGCAACAAATGCTTGACTTCGGAGGATAGCTGCACTGGGAAAATGATTCAAAGTGAATTAAAATTAGATCTCAATAAATGGATGAATTAAACCAGTTCCATTAGCCACATTTCTTTGGGTAGAGAAAGGGTTACGAGGGATAGCATTCAGATGAACATCTCCATTAATAACAATTCCAGTTCTCTGAATAGCAGGATTACAGATAGGACACATGACCATAAGTCTGTAGAAGACATTACCACAGGTACATCAGCAGTCAGGAATAGAGGCGACCTGGTCAGGCGGTCAAGAAGAATAAGAGGACTGGACTCAGGATAGCAGCCTCATTAGACATTGAGTTATATGTCTCTCCCACTTTACATACTCAGACCTTGGTGCAAACTCCTTACATAAATTTAAAAAATACACAAGTGTTGGGTTTTATCCTGGTATTATGTCTGTGAGAAGACATTACCATTACTAATATTATTATTATTATTATTATTATGGCCAAAACCTGAAAAAAAACTATTAGGTGTTGAATACTGTACTACTGTATATTATACGGCAATTTACAGAATCCAAAACTTCACAAATATTATGGGTTCAATGCTTGGGTTATGGGTTCAATCTCTTGACCTTTTCAATTTTAATATTATATAAACAAAAATTTCACCACATACGAAGAGTAAGTTGCATTATAAAATGATCTGAAATGCATAATGGTGTAACTTGCATACCCTTTATTGTCCTGCTTGTTGAGATCAGCTTTTGCATCAATAAGCCTCTGAACAATTGTGGTTCGCCCTTCTTTACTGGCAAACATGAGGGCTGTCATACGATGTCGCTCTGCAACGTCCACTTTAGCACCGTAACTGAGCAACAATTCCACACACTCCAAAAGGTCTGCTTCACATTCACGGCTGGAAGCGCATGCAGCCATGAGAGCGGTAAACAACTCTAAGAAATAAACAGATATGTTCCAAACAGAAGTTAAAATAAAATATATGAAATTGAATGTGGTTATGTTTATACTGTAGGTATAGCATTATTACCAGTACATGCAATGAAAAATTGACCTAGTACTGTACTGTAATTGACCTAGTACTGTAGGGCAAAATATCTAAAAAGCAAAGTAAGGAAAGCATTATAAAAAAAAAATCAATGTTTTGTTTATAACATGACAATTGTCACTTGGGTTTATCAAGCCACCACTGTTCTGGTAATACAAGACTTCCAGCTGTATATAGCTTATAATTGTTTCAGGGAAGAGTCTAACCATGATGAAGAGAACTAGTACAGTGTTGCTACAGAATATTATCTGCCTGAATGCTGTAACTAATGGCATTATACAATATACAATTATTTTACCTACTAAGTAACCACTATACCATGTCCTCTGTATACTGTACTGCATGAATAAATTATATTATTATTATTATCATTATAAAATAATAAGGAGCAATCAATGTCTTACAAGACCTTTGACAAGCTGCTGGCTTTCTGTCCTCGTCAAGACCACTAGACCACGACATGGTAAAAGAATTGCATCCTTTTACCATGTAATGGTCTAGTTGCTAGAAGCGTGCAAATATTCGTTGCATAGGTTCGAACCTTCATCACTGCTTCCATGGATTTTCTCGTTGATGCATTCATGTTAGTGTGATTACTCTCTGTGTAAGGCTACTAGTGTTGGTGGGCCTCAGGTAAATTCAGGTAAATAAATAATTATAAAATAAATTTGCGAGGCCAATTGTATTTCTGCCTCTGGTTTTACAGTTGGCATTACAAAACCCATGCTATTTAACACCTGAGTAAGTTGTGTAAGGAGCACAATTTTCTTGAAAACATTACAAAGCCAGAAGTCATGATAAATAACTAGATTATTGTAGGCTAATGGGGCCATCTCATGTCAGGTCTTAAGATACCACAATCAAAAAAATTTACACTCACAAAACTGAAGCATAATACACAACTATAGAAATATATAGTGATTACCTATCAGTGATTACGGGGAAGTAGGATACACTATACAGTAGTCACTAATAGGTATGAACTGATAGGCATATACTTTATAGCCATTTTAAAGAGTGATATAAAGCATGGAATTCATAAATGAATACAGTACTGTACATGTATGTATGTATGTACGTATACTGTATATTAAGTTTTCATATAATTTATTTTATTTTAAATACTGTACTTTATTTTAAATACTATATTATCAGGAGATCAGTTGAAGATCTACCATGCCGTAAAATGTGAAGGCCAGCATCATACATGTTCACGACCGTCAAAAGAGAACTGCACCTGTCGCTCTCATAAATAATTTCTCAACAGGCTACTGTCAACTCTTGCCAAATATGTAATGCATGCCGGATGCTCACTTTTTATCTAGCATCATAAAATAACAGTACAGTACTGTGCATGGATACACAATGAAGCATAAATCTAAAACTAATAGATGTTAATTATGTAGTGTGTTCTGCACTCAATTTAGTAACAACACAATAAATGAGTAGTTTAATACAGGAATAAGGTGGAAACGTACCTTTATGGAGATTAGTGTCAGCATTTTGTTGCAGCAGGAACTCGACCACTCGAGGTTTCCCACAAGAACAAGCATACATCAGGCATGTCCATCCAGACTTCAGAATCTGATCTACAGCAATGCCTGAGGAAAGTACCGGTAATCAAAATTACAAAATTAATAAAAGTTAGATATCCAAGATTTCGAGCTGATAGTAAATATTATATAACTAAAAAAACTAATGTATATTTTAGAATCCGAATGTATAATCATTAATACAGACTTTTTAATGTGCGAGATGTTTTTATTACCTTGCTTGACTAAAGATCTGACTACAGGTAAATTTCCATACATTGCTGCCATACGGAGTTCATCAAAGGGGACAGAGTAACCTTTGTGCATTCTCATTTGCCTCGATGATCCTCTCCCACGAGGACCTGGACTCTGACTAGTGCGGGATCTGTGTGAGAGTGTTGGGCTTGATGCTGTACAAGATGAAAAATATAAATTGTAAGTGAATAATAACCTTTTCTTAAACATGCAAATGAAAAATGTTTTGGATTGCCTTTACTAAAAATTTAAATAAAAAATGTCATTGTTTTGCAGTACGTATACTGTACTATCCAAACATAAGCCGACAAACAGTACTGTGATTAAATTTGATTCCATAAAAATAAGGTTCAGTCAAAAACTACAGGCTAAGCACTATACTTCCATTTTATAGCATGACTGAACACAAATTTAGCTTTTGGACAAAGGAACAAAATTAAACTAACTTTAAGGAAATACTGTACCAGTAGGTTAAGTTTAAAACCAATATCAAAAACAAAGATATAATAAGTTTTATTTTTTATCTTGGGATAGGTACTAATGTTTCCTTTAACTGGACAATGTTCAGTCAGGTACTGTATACAGTATGTCATAATTCATAGAATTTCAGTACATGAAGTTCGTTACTACAGTATTATGATGGTTATAAGGCATGAAGATAAATTGTAAAATGCTAATATAAAATATTTGCAGAATTCTAATCAAGACCTTTTGCGCCCTATGTAATCTTTTTGCACCACCATTCATAGGATGAATATTGGGTGCACAATAAACTAGCCACTGTTGGCAGCAATACTCAAATAATAAGGGCAAGTCAAGACTGAACTGGTGCAGCAGGTATCTTTCCAAATTTGGGACAGTTTGCCAGGTCAGTCAGGTGCTAGAGAGACAGTGGGATGTACTCAGTCCAGAAAAAAAAAAAAAAAAAGGCTCATTCAGAACCTCAAAAACACAAGATTTCCTTGTAGACACTGATCGGTAGGCATTTCATCTGTGCCTCCTTTTACTAATGTAGCAGCTGTCACAGTTAAATTAATTGCCTTGGGGAGCAGTGTTTAACTACAGCATATGAGCTTAAATGACCAAGTGACCAAGCGTTTTTGTCATATCCATATATCCTCCAAGTTAAACAGCTAGACAGACAAACAGAATATATTACAGACTGCCAGCTAGCCTGCTAATCATTCAGCCAGCTAGACAGTAAGCCAGCCATTTAGTAGGCTAGACAATCATTCAGACAGTAAGCCAGTCAATCAGCCAACTAGACAATTTGCCAGCCAGCAATGCAATCATTAAGTAAAAAAACAGAGCCAGCCAGCCACATTAAGTCAGATATCGAGCCAGTTACTCATTCAATCAGCATGCCATTCAGCAAGCCAGCCCCATCATTCAGCCACCTAGCCATTCAGCCAGCCATACAACCACCCAGTCAGCTACTCAGTCATTCATTCAGCCAATCATCAAGCCAGCGAATCAAACTAGTCAGAAATTCAGCCAGCTAGCCTCCCAGCAAATCTGCCATTCAGGCAGGCAACTGAATGACTGCCTTACTGGCCAACTAGCTGGCTGGCTAAATGACTGAATAGCTGGCTAACTTTATGATTGTCCAAACATTGTGCTAACTAGTCATTAAGCTAGACACCCATTAAGCCATTCCTTCTGTCAGCTTCAGCCAGCTAGCGAGATTCATTGATGACTGTAGGACTATAACTGAAATGCGTGGAGAAATACACAATTGAATCAACAGCATACAAATAGTTAACATTAAATGTGTACTAAAGATTATTGATGAGCAATGTGAAATGGGTAAACAACAGAATAGAGACTTGTAAAAACCGTAATCCATGGAGAAAGATGCAGAAGTTGAACCATCTATCACAGCATCAATAGATTAATCAGAAAGCAAGCTAGACACTGGTACACAGGGAGAGAGGGTGAACAGTCTAAGGATGGAAACTTGAAGGGTACAGATTTGTGCAATACTCTGGTTAAAAACTTTGGAAAGGTCCAGTGCATTGGCAAAACATTTACCGCAGTCGTGAAGCAAGATGGACCATATACAAGTGATATACAAGAGATCAGCAGCAGAACTTTCCTATCTGCAACAGATATTATGAAATAATGATAATCAGAACCCAATTCATTAATGGTTAACAAAAAACACCACAAATTCTTATGTGTAAGCTAAACCGCCAAATTAGTTAAGTGAAAGTAATTTTTTTTAAGTAAAAAAATCTAAAACTTTCAAGGTATGCTACATTATTGGTTTGATGGCCAGAGAATCCTGTAAAGCATAGAAAAACCATAAGTCAGTACAAGAATATTATACAATGCATTTTAGGAGTACTGCACTGTACATACAATGGAAGCTCCCCCCTATTAAATATTAAAGTTGATTTACCGTGCAAGAAAAACTTAATCCAATTTTAACCCGGTTAATTACAGACGAAACTTGAAAGCTATTTTGCTAGATGATTTATTTATCACTGCCATCAACTTGGTGGTTACAGTTACTGTAACATAAATTAGACGAATTAAACATATATCAAGGATCGTGTTTCAAGCCTCGTAATATTAAATACTGTACATCAGTATGAAGGTATGGTTCATCTGATATAAAAAAAATTCTAGCAATGTCTGTATATTGTGGAAAACACCTACTATTATTGTATCCACTGTAGAATTTATTTGAGAAGTTGGTAGTCTGCCCATTCATCATATTTCCAGATTTTTCTGTTAACTCGTCATTAGCAGAGCCGTTCTCATCACATCCATTTGATAACGTAAGAGATCCAATACTCTAAAAAGAAAAACAAAATTACCCACAAGTTACTAGCAAGTTCAGTCATGTTCATCATTCTCAAGTGACTCCTAATTATCCAGACAATTTTAATTTTAATTACCTATTAAATAATGAAACCCAATGTACTAGAAAATAGAGCATTAAGAAGATTGAAATGCTGCATTCTGAGTGGTTCCTTGAATGCTTCCTGAGCAACAATGTAACCATGTTTACTGTACCTGAATTTGAGAGCCATCCTCTCTAATGGCCTCAGTGGAGACATGATTTTTTCAGTTGGATATTGAACTGAAGTACTGTTTGGATATTTATAACTCTGGCAAATAAGTAATTCCACAAGTTTATTACCTTGTGGATAAAAAAAAAACTTATACAGTACTGTCTGTCCTTTATAGTGACTTATTGAACTTGAAGCTATTTTCCCTTGTGTAAGTTACACTGGACCTTTTAAAGCAGTGGTCTGAATTATTGTCTTCCAATTTGTTCAGTACAGTATATTAATTAAAGGCCTTTATGTGATCAGCCCTGTCATGTCTGGTTTGTATTGTTAGTTCTGAAGTCCTCGACCCATCCTGGTATAAGAGCTGACTTAATTCTAGGATGACTTTCAACTTTTCCAAAGTACAGTAGTTATGTCATTTTGAAGGCAAGGTCTTCCTTCTTCGGTACATTAGTAATGATAGCTGTGCACCAAGAATTTGTTCAACATAATAACCACTTTCTTTTCCTTAAAGTTAAATGTTCATTCAATTACTGTATTCCTCAGGGGTTTTTTTTCACATCTACACTTACCTCATCAATATGTTACAAGAGACTGGCCTAAAATAGAACCTCACAGTAACCCTTGTAACATTTTTCTAGTCAGATTCTCTTCCTTTAATGATGGCCCCTTTTTTAATTTTAACTACTGTATTTCTTCCGTTTGCTCTGTGTGCTTTACAAATATCTATGTAAAATCTACGTTTACTGGAAGCACTTTGTGTAGTTGACTACCATTTTTATAAATGTGAGCAGCGAGATCACTAAACATGTCAGGCTCTGTCCACCTGTTTCCTCATCATGACTCAGACCTTTGCTAAATATATTGAGAGAGAGAAGACTTCCACAAAACCCCTAGTAAAAACAATAGTGGAAAAGAGAAATCCAGCGTGATTTCTGCATTTCCAAAGCCTCATTGGTAGCAGTCCTTTTGTAGCCGCAGTCATTGGTAGTTTATACCTCCAAAGCCTGTCATCATCCTAATGATGTTAAACTGCTAAAAGACAAGGCCATTTGGAAACCTTAACCAATACACGTCTAGGATCATGTAAGGGGGTCTGGGATCATCCCGGGCGTAGGTTCAAATCCTCATCACGGCCCTTGTGGATTTGTTCACTTTAACCAATGTTTATAATGTTAATACAAAGGTCTTGGCTAGGAGACCAAGTCCTCAGAGCACTGCCAATGAACAGACAACTGAAGAAGAGTCGGACCAGCTTCAGGAGCCCCATTGTCTTGAAAGACTAGAGCCATTGGAGGTACTTGCAATCAGTACCAGAAAAAGGTTCCACTGAAACAGAATCATAGTTGTTTATTCAAACAGATTGTGCACCATGCTGTGAAGAGAGCATAAGCATGAAATCCCTTGTGTTCTGTCTCTAGAATAACCAATTTGACCTTCATTAAAAGTACAGTACAGTACTGTATTGGTTTCTTATAGAGCAAGTATCCCAACCAGGTAAGTACCAACCTTCACAGGAAGATACCCCACCTTTCCTAGTCCTGGTATTCAGTAGCACTGTCACCTGGTAGTTGCTAGTGTAGTTAGTAGCTGGGTATTTCGGTCAGCAATTGTTGGCTATTTTCAAGCTACAGTACTAAGAATCACTTGCAGGGGGTATCATGTGGTTTAAAAGGTCCTGTCATAACAAGCAATTCACATTAAATGGATGGAGGGAGGTACTATATTTACTATTTGTATCTGCAGAATCGAGCTATTAGTTCTTGAACCCCTGCCTTTCTAACCTGTCAGTTTTCCTCTATTATATCAACTACATATATATCTAACACATGCACACATACACACACGACTTTTGTTAGGCCAAAGCTAGAATATGCAGTGGTTGTGTGGTGCCCATATCTTAAGAAGTACATCAACAAACTGGAAAAGGTGCAATGACATTCTACCAAGTGGCTCCCAGAATTGAAAGGCAAGAGCTACGAGGAGAGGCTAGAGGCATTAAATATGCCAAAACTAGAAGACAGAAGAAAAAGAGGTGATATGATCACTACGTATAAAATAGTAACAGGAAATGACAAAATTGATAAGGAAGATTTCCCAAAACCTGGAACTTCAAGAACAAGAGGTCATAGATTTAAACTAACTAAACAAAGATGCTGAAGAAATGTAAGAAAATTCACTTTCGCAAACAGAATGGTAGATGGTTGGAACAAGGTAAGCGAGAAGGTGGTGGAGGCCAAAACCGTTAGTAGTTTCAAAGCATTATATGACAGAGTGCTGGGTAGACGGGACACCATGAGCATATCTCTCATCCTGTAACTACACTTAGGTAATTACACAGGAAGCAGCCTGTAGCAGCTGTCTAACTCCCAGGTACCTATTTACCTCTAGGCAAACAGGGGCATCAGGATGAAAAAATTCTGCCCATTTGTTTCTGCCTCCGCTGAGAATCGAACCCGGGCCATTAGGACTACGACCCGCAGGCGCAATCCACTAAGCCGCGAGGCTCCTTAAATGCCCTACTGTATGCTCGCCACCGAGCTTTCTACCCTGTTTAAGAGTATACAAGGAAATTTTTAATACTGTATGTCCTTTTGGAGTTCAAAGTTCCTCAGGGCCTGGCAATCTATCAGTGTTCTGGATGTATCTAGTTTCAAGGCCTTACTCAAAAATAGTGTATGTAAATAGATCAATGATATTTAACTATGCATTGTTTGCTATACAATGCATCAGATTTCAATATTTTAGACTAGAAAATAAAGAAGACTGGCCATCTTACTCATTCACAGAAGCTGTACTAATAAATGTCAAGTAAATCACTACATTATTTATAACTCCCAGAAATCACTAATACTTGTACAGTACTGTACTGCAATATGCAACATAGGGTAGTATTGTACTGTAATGAGAAGGTTTACTTAATTAAAAACACTTTTGACAACTCTTTTTAGACAAATGCACTTTGATCTGCCTTAAATTCTGCCAAACTTTATGCTCTGTTAAGATACATCAGCTGGGCAGTTGTCACTTGCATATTGTGAATGGTTTTGGTGATACTTGGGATGAGCAAATATTGATATAAAAAAACAATACTTACTGAATCCATAGATTCATAGTCAGAAGTAAGGCTATGCATGTTCATATAAATAGTTTTGAAATCCATGGTACAGTATGGTGCACTGATCAATATCTGTTTTACTTCAATACAAATTCTAGGGATGTTGTGCACATTAGATAACTAGTTAAACACTGCTGGGGCTGGGACTGGCCAGTAACTGGATGGGTGAATACATGAACAGCCTCACACTTGACCAGTGGACCTTCACACAAAATGGATCTTTCTGTCTCCAAATGATACATATTACATAAGATACATCTCACAGATAAAAATCTATTCCTAAAAAGATTTAGCTATCATGTTTTTGGTTCTTATCTGTAATGGATTCATAATCATATCCATTTTTCACATCCAGACAAAAATTTCAATTGGAAAACTCATTGTCAGACACTAGTAACAAGCTGATCAGCATAGCCACCAGCAACATACTGGCTGTCTGGTATAAGTGGTGCCAGGTTTAGAGGACAAATTCTGGCACATGATGGGGAGAGTGGCATCAAGGGGGAGGGTGCAAGGAATGCCAGTATGACAGCTCAGAGCGAAGGGGTTATTTAAGAGCAAGTTTGGCAAACACCAAACCTTGTCACATTTTACTTAATAATTTTCACCTTTGTTAAACCATTCCTTGTAGGTCAGAATATATAACAAATGCTTGATCCTTTTCCTTTACTGTACAGTACTTTATTTACACCATATGTGTATCCCTGTCAGTTTGTTATTCCCAACCTTTTCTGAAAACTCTTGCTACTGTAATCTAAACAATCCAAACTAACACTGTACTGTCAACCTGTCCTCTTAAAAATAACGTTGCTTTTGGCCGTTTGCCTGTACAGTATGTCCGAAAGTGGGCGTAATTTGAAATGAAAATAAATTTGGGATTATTTCTTTCAACAACAGTAAATTAAGGGTCCTCTGGTAGGTTAGGTGTGCAGGAAATTCTCATAAAGTTTCAAAACATTATGAAAAACGTTAATTGAATGTTTCCGCTCCTAACCTTACTGGGTAAGCCAGACGACTCAAACAGAAAACGGGACAGTATGTCACTTTTGTGAGACAATTTCATTTCAAATTACATCCAAATCTGACCATAGTGCGCATACGAGCAAAAAGCGACGTTATTTTTAAGAGGACGGGTTGGTACTGTACTGTACATAGTTTGGATTGTTGCCATTTGACATCCTTTGCAATTTCCTTTCTTTTATTTCCATTCGGCTTGGGTTTGTTCTCAGCTCACAATCAGGAATCCCGGATTTGAATACTGGGTTGGGCACATTTCCTATTGCCTAATGCCTCTGTTTACCTAGCAGTAAATAGATACCCTTGGAAGTTAGTCACTTGTTGTAATGTTGCATATTGGGGAAGGTCAGTAGTTTGACCTTGGGAGGATACAGTATCAATATAAGCCTAACTTATAATTCACATAGGCTACCTGTCCCCAACACAAATAATTATGAGTTATTTCACATTTCACTCTTGAATTCTATTAATTTTGTTTATAAATTTTAAATCACACAATGGCACTAATAGAATAAACTTGACGAACAAACCTGTGGAGCAGAGGTGTCATTAAAATACCCAGAATCTGGAGGTTCCTGTGAACTCCGTTGCCTGCAAATAAATGAAAGAACATCGATTCTTATTAATACAGTACTGTAATCAGTTCTCACCTTTGCTCGCAGAAACTTTCAAGATACAGTACTGTACAATAAGTGGCTGTCTATTCATTACAACATTTATTGTAATGACAATGAATTAAGTGTGTAAAATGTAAATTTTGAGCCGAATAGTTATGAAGCAAACAACCTGGAGAGGAAAGTCTGCCATTACGTTTGTGATTGCACTTGTAAGTAATCAGGCAAGCTTTGACAAGTATAGGTAACGAATGATCGCTATACCTTGATAAAGTTATAAACACACCAATTAAGAAAAAAAATAAACTGATATTGTAACTCGTTAAATATTTTACCGCCACATTTTTTTAAGCAGCCTTAACACAACTCGAGACGTACATATTTAAATAAATCATTGTCATGATACCAACAGTCCGTGCACAGTAACTGGAATGCAACCCATATCAGAGAAAGCACAGCACATTATCATGTTATAATCTCTACAGGATTACATTGACCCATATGAGTTGTACCTAGGCCCCCCTGCTGACTGTCACATTACTATATTAATTGGCATATACCTTTATCTACAGACTCCAATGATGCTCACGAGATGTGACTTGTCCTTCCAGTGACTGCTATATTCCATCATTAAGGGTGAATATACTCTCACAGTCTTAACATATTTGGACTGGCAGGACACATACAGCTTAGTCCCATCGCAGCCCTCCATACCAACATCACCACCACATCATCCAACATGCCATAACATATTTGGACTGGCAGGACACATACAGCTTAGTCCCATTGCAGCCCTCCATACCAACATCACCACCACATCATTCAACATGCCATGTCATTGGACATATGTACATAAGCAGCTCACCAATACCTTTTTCTCTAGACCCTAAACCTGATAATGTAGCAATTTTGTGATATGGTTCTATCTCCAAGGCTTTATTTAAATTATCCCTCTTCGATTAATTTGTTCCTAACAATAACAGTATTATCCTATATGTACTAATCCAACCTAACAAGAACGTGTTGCTAAAATCCATAAAGTATATCTATATATTGTAGTTAGATGGGTGAAAGTCAAATATGGAAGAACTTGTCATAATGCCACTCCAAATACACATACCCTGTACCTGTACCTGCATAAGTAATGTGAAATACTAACTATTTCACGATACAATTCCCATTTTATTTTTACCATACAATTTTTTACTTATTTCTTTATATATTTATTTACAGTATTTATTTACAAGAAGGTACATTGGATTGTAAGAGAGACAATATTGGTGTTTTTAAATTCTTGCAAACCCACTAACACGCACAGCGTTTTGGGCAGAAACATACAATTTGCCATACAATTCCTATTGTCAGAAACAGATAACCTGTTGTTAGGTTCATCACGGTAAGGCCAATTACTGATCCTCCCAAGGATGCCTACCTTATCCAACCCACAATTGTCTAACTGGTATGTGAACAATGGCATCAGGTACCTTGCTTTGACCAATTTGATTGTTGCCGCCGAAGGCGGCTAGTTTATTGTGCACCCCATACTCATCCTGTGAGCGGTAGTGCAAAAGCATTACAGAGAGCACAAAAGGTCTTTATCAGACCTCATCTTAGATTATTACATAAACAATTTCATCTATCCTTCACACCTTATAGTTACAATGTCAGCTAGTTACAGAGTAAGTGCTATTACAAGACCTACATATTTACAGCAAGTAATCATACATTAATGGTAGGTCTTATCGCTAATGCATAATAGTTTGACCAATGGGGATATTACAGAGTCATAGGGGAGCTTCTGTTTATTATTAGTCCTCACAATACACTACTATACTTGTTTCTGAATCTCATATGTCATTCATCTACTGGAAGCGAAATGTGGGTACAGTGCAAGGATTTCAGGTAATTTATCCATGGTAATAAGATAGGTTGCCATATCATACAGAGTGAGCTTTGATTTATCTCTAAAAGGCTCAATTTTACTACAATCCAAGATATAGTGTTCGAGTGTGTGTCCCTGTCTTTGTCCACACACTTTACACTTTACTTCATCTAGATCCCTATACAAGCCGAACTGCCAGAGATACTTGTAGCTTGTCACGAGCTGTGACAACATCTGTTAGTCTACTGACTTTGTTACTTGCCCCATACACATGTTTTACTTCACACATTTCATTGTGATGAACAATGGACCTGCTAGTTCCAGTTTGCACTGTTCTACTTTCTTCAAATTCATCCAGGAGTTCTCGTCTAATGACACTTTTAAGGGACCTATTTGATAACTCAAGATTCCGTTCAATACTGTCTTTATTTACTGCAGCCTTAGCAAGGGCATCAACTTTGTCATGTTCCTGCATGCCAATATGAGAAGGAATCCACAATATTTTTATATTTACCCTCTTGCTAAGTACAGTATTCTTATATATCTATGTCTAGCTACCAAGACAAGCATGTTATTACTTTATTGCAAACTGTTTATTGCTCGTAGTGAGGAAAGGGAGTCAGAAATAATTAAGCTGTCTACTTCAGTGTTGTCAATAATTTCGAGTGCTACCAGTATCGCTACCAACTCGGCTTGCATAGTGAACGCCCAGTTACTAATTCGGATATTTCTTTGAATTGTGCTGCCATTGGGCTGATGAGCAATAACAGCACTTCCTGCCCTCCCTGTAGCTGTATTGAGTGATCCGTCAAGTGTATATGGTCTGTGCAATGTTGTTTTCAGCTTGTATATTGTGAATGTGTTCTATGGTGCTTAATTTAGCAGCAAGCTGAGCATGAGGGTTGTTTGTGATTAGTTTCTTGGTGGGGTATGCAGGGGTCAGGATGTCAAAAGGTACTATCTGCCAGGGTGGAAGGAAGTGCTGTACTCTTTCATCTGTATATACATCGTGTAGTCCAATCATTTTTTAATCCATTTCATTTCAAATGGATTCTTTGAATCCATTTAGACTCGCTAGTTCCATTTCGTATGTGTTCTAACAGTGCAACTGACACAATGTTGTTTTTGTTATCACGCAGAAGCTTTAGTCCCATCATAAGATTAATTTCAAATATTCTATCTCTAATGCTAAGTATATTTAATTCTTTCCGCATGTTGAGAACTTTGGTAGTTATAGGACAGCCAAGTATAATTCTGAGTGTTTCATTTTGCATTTTTTCCAGTCTGTCAATACTTTTGCCATTTTGCAGGACCAAAGCTGGTGCATGATAGTCTATCAGAGACCTTATATACACTAAATACATCATTCTTGCTATTCTAATATTAACACCATATTTTGGGCTGTACCCCACTACAGTTCTGAGAGTCTTGAGTCTGTCTCTACATTGTTGATGTAACTTATTGACTGCAGTTGAGGTACATGGGACAGAGACACCAAGGTATTTGAAAGAAGAGACATAGTCTATTGGTATGTTATCTAAAGTTTTTGTGGTCCACTTTTGCGGTTGCCAATTTGTCTGTTAAATACCTTAGTTTTAGCAGCGTTGATTACAAGACCAAGGCTCTCACAAGCTGTATGTATACAATTTAAGACTGTTTGCATTTTGCGGTGGGTTTTAATATGCACAAGGATGTCAGCTGCATAGCTGATAGTGATGTTTGCCGGACTAGTTGGGATTGATTTTAGTAAAGCATTAATTAGAACATTAAACAAGGTAGGACTAAGTACTCCTCCTTGTGGGGTGCCTAGTTGCATTACTTTAGTTTCACTCTTGTAGCCTTGGAACAGTGCAGAGGACTTCCAGTTGGTAAGATAGCCTCGTATCCATTGTAATAAATGTCCCCTATATCCATTCTCGCTAATTCATACATAATCACTTCCCTATTAGCAATATCAAAGGCATTTTTTAAATCAAGAAATGTTGTGTATTTGTGCCTCTTATCTCCATGAACAGTAAGAAAGGTTGTGATACAGTTGTGTACACCTTTACCATGTGTGAAACCATTGATATCAGGTGACATGTGCTCTTTAACTCTATACAATAATCTATTAAGCACCATTCTCTCAAAGGTTTTGCACATGCAACTGGTCAGTGTGCCTGGTGATTGAACCTGGGTTCTCAGTTGTGAGCCAAGGACATAGAATACAATGCTACAGGATCCTTGCATTAATATAGCCCCACATTAAATTCGCAGTGCAGTTAAAATCAATTTACCTGAATTTACCTGAGGGCCACACTCCAGTGACCTCGACAAGGACAGGAAGCAGGTGGCTTGTCAAAAGGTCCCCCCCCCCCATTTGCCCTCAAACAAAACAATAATATTCAAGCTGGAGTTTTTATTTTTATCACAGGCTAGATTAAGTTTGCCTAAAGAAGAGCAAGGACATAGAAAGGCTTCCCTTGTAGCCCTTTTTGAACCCCTAGGCATGGCAGTAGTCTTGGGTGGACTGACAGGTAGAACCTTCCCAAGATAGCAGCAGCCTCGGGATGAATTAGCCAGTAGAACCCCTCTAGACACCTCAGCAGCCTCGGGGTGGACTGACCTGCAGAGCCTGCAGAGCCTCCCTCCCCCCCCCCAACACCCAAGTCAAAGCAGCAGCAGCTTCAGGAACCGACCTATAGAGCGTGGGCGTCATGTCTATCCTCTCCTCCAGAGGACGTCTCCCGGGCTTCTTCCTGCACTCATCAGCTCCGCTCACCACATCTAGGTAGTCGTCGGAGTCGTCACTGAAGCTGTCCTGCATCTTGGCCGCCACCCGCAGGGTATTCCTGGCTCTTCGTCAAGGCGTCGTCGACTGCAGTTTCGGATAACAACTTCGTTCACTGAGAATTTTATACATTCATACTCTTTCGTTCGTACATGTGCTGGTTTGTGTTCGCTGCTGTTCTCGTCTGAATAAATACATGGCACTTGATCATATAATTCTCTAATTACAGCAGATTTAGTATTTATGTAGGAATTTACCTTAGTGTCATAGTAAAATTTTACTTATAAATATAATCTTACCCTGTTATTTTTTAAATTTTAAATTTAATTGTAATTTGATAGCGGCTTTATAAGATTGCTAATATGCTATGTATATGTATTCTTGTATAATTAGCGCTTCCATTAACAGTGCTTAGCGCACTGTTTGTTTGTTAACAAATCGAACTCTTATCAGAGAAGGGAAGGGAAGAGAACTATCAGGGGGGAAAGCGCCAAGCAATTAAGACTATATAGCACGTGGAAGGGGTTAGGTTAAGGGGAAAGGTTTCTATTATTAGAAAAACATGGTGCAAACCATACCCCTTTCAATTGAAATCTATTTATTTATATACAAAAAGGTACATTGGATTGTGAGAGTATGTAACACATATTAAGAGGTACATCGTAGCAAAGTTTGAGTTGACGGAGTGGATAGCACAAGGTACATGCGGGTACCTGGGGTACATGCTGACGTTTCGAGGTCTAAAACCTACCAAAAGTATCTCCCATCTACATTATTACTCTATAAACACGCCTATTCTAACCTAACCCAATACTCCATCGTTTAATCTAACTTATCAAAAGCTATCCTAACTTATCGTAACGAAAATAAAATAAATACTAATAATTATGTTTATATGTAATATGAGCCAGGTGTGTGACGTTATAGATTTAGTTCCTAGGCCGTTTTGGAATGTTTCTGGTTTGGTTTGATGTAGGATTTAATTATTTATAATAATTAATTTAGTAGATTGTGTACCCAGCTGTGCCCGGTCACTCCTTCCCCTACCCTCCCTGCTCTATCCCTTACGGTAGAAGCGGAAGATCTCCTCCCCCCCATTCTTTCATCTCTCTTTGATTGATTGATGAAGATTGAGCCACCCAAGAGGTGGCACGGGCATGAATAGGCCGTGAATCTCTCTTTCTCCAATCCCGTTTTTATATATCATGTTATTGTGGTGGAATTCCTTCCTTACGGGTTATTTATGCAATTGCCACCTCTTGAATGGCTTAATCTGCATCGATCAGTCAGTTGATTTCTTTGTTTACGGGCTATTCATGCCTGTGCAACCTCTTGGATGGCTTAATTTTTATCAATCAGTCAGTCGATTTCCTCGTGTGTGTGGGGAAGGTAATGTATAGATTGAATGTTCAGCACGACGACCAAACCACACATCAGAAAAGGGTTTGATCATGTCATATCGTCAGCCACATTATTGTAATTCATGGTCTGCAGTGGGTCTGGGGTCACGTCCCACCTGTTCAGCATGTTTATGAAGTCGAACAAAAAAGAGCTGCATTTATCTGAAGACAGAATTTGTTATAGTTGTCATAGCTGATAATTGCTGGGTGATGATGGGTTTCAGTATATATATATTTTTTTTTGCAGGGATATTCCTGCGCGGGCCCTAAGCCTCTGGCTGGCCCACTAAGTGTTGCTTGTTTCTGTTTTACTTGGGCGGAGTATGAGTATTTATTACTCGTATGGCCGCTTCAGTAAGATTTTGCCATATGTGTTTAACAACTTCTTCTGCTCTGTTGAATCTAAGTTGAAATCTTAATGGGTTTGTAACTGTGCACTGTGTTAGATAATGTTCCAGTGGTCTGTCGGGCATTTCTCCACAGTGTTGACATTTCCTCTCATCTTCCGGAACGTGTAAGCCTATTTCCCATGCACATGGGTATCCAAGCCTGATGCGATGTAAGTGCACTTCTGTTGCTCTATTGCTCCCTTTCATCAAACTAAGTGGTTCGTAGTTGGTTGAATTCTTGTACCAACCTGCAGATCCTGATGTTGCAACTCCTGTGTTGTGGTCACTGTACATCTTTTGCATTGCTCTGTTTCTAATTACTTTCTTAATCTGTGATAGACTCTGTGGTATGTAAATGTCTACATTTCTTCTCTTAGTTGCAAGTTTTGCAGCTTCGTCTGCAATGTCATTTCCTATTATTCCCACATGACTTGGCACCCAGTTGATAAGTACCCGTCGGCCTTGTCGTTTGAGTGTTTGCATTAATGATATGACATTTGTGATCAGATGTATGTTATCACATATGTGTTCTTGTTGCAAGGTTTCAATGGCGGTTCTTGAATCTGTATGTATGATAACATGTTGTCGGTGTTCAGCAAGAGCATGTTCCAAAGCCTTTTGAATGGCTAGCATCTCTGTTTGTAAAGTCGAACACCCATTTGAGAGCCTCCAACTATTTACAGAGTTTCCTGCTTTAACTGCAGCTCCGGTTTCTTGTCCCTGCTGGTCTACTGATCCATCTGTGAAGTATGTGAAGCTGTCGGATGCCATGTTTGCTTCTATATGCATCTGTGCAATGTTACGTAGCAGATGAGGATTTATCTGGTTCTTTTTTCCTTCAATAACCATAATGGTGATTTAGCACCGTGTACAGATACCATAAGTGAAATAAGTTTGGGAAGAGTGTTGTTGATTCATGGACCAAATTACAGGGGGAACGCAATAGATGTGTATACTAATAATAATAATTTATTTGCAAGAAAGTACAATGGGTTGGTGAGATTACATAGGATTGGTACTTTTACATGCATGTGGTTAATTAGGTTCATTTATTATGCACCCCATTCTCATTTTGTGGGCGGTAGTGGAAAGGGTTACAGAGGCACATAATGGGATCAGGGACTGAACCCCACAATTAATTTATCTAAGGAAGTTACAATCTTGATGAGCTAGTTACAAAATTCAATGCACATCGTCATCTCAACAATGGGCTCGAGATCGACCACTTGTTCAGTTTCTAAATCCTGCGAAGGTTAGACATATATATATATATATATATATATATATATATATATATATATATATAAATATATATATATATATATATATATATATATATATATATATATATATATATATATATATATATATATATAAATATATATATATATATATATATATATATATATATATATATATATATGCATGAAAGAGCTTAGGTAGTTATATAATTTAGGTGGCGATCGTCGTTTGTGTACTACACACAGTGCTAAATATGGTCTGCCATATCTATTCCCCTGAGCATTTTGCATGTGTTGATCATGTCTTCCCTGTTTCTTTCCTTCCAATTTTTATGGAATGACTAAGTGGGTGCTTGGATTCGTACGTTTCTGAGGAGTTGTATTTTGTAGTGAGTGCCAACTGTGGCAACTCGTCAGAACGGGTTGGGAGACGACCGCAGCTTTGCATTCTCTACACGTAACGAACAGGAGACCATTAAATTAAATGTTATTGTTCGAAAGATTTTGGTAGCAAATATAATGTTATTTAGAATTATTTCCATTTAATGATTAGATAAACAAGACTTTTTTGTGATGCTAGTTAAATATTACCAGTGTGACATGACAGGAATTTTAGTACGAGAGTTGAGCACGCACCGGGTTTTGAATAACCCGCTCTGCTTGATGCATATCTAGCATGGCAACATTTTCTTAAAATAATCCAAATCTCCCAACAGAACGATAACAAAAGATATAACGAAAGCAACACGAAAGAAAGTACTTGGCAATTATTTAGAAGCACACGCCATGGAAAATACTGGATATTCTAGGAAAAGTGAGCAATAGAGCAGAATGGCAACACGGTTCCAATAATGGTGGAGTCCACAGGGGTGCAGTGCGTAAGAGAAAGAACACCAGAAAAGTTGCCCTGTGAAGAATGCCTTCTGCCTCCGTGAAACTGGAAAAGCAAGGGTCTCAAGAGACCCTTGATCCCTTCCAGAAAGTAATGAGCCTCGTAGAGAAGAAAATTCGGAATTTAGAGAAGCGGAAGGTGAGTTCAGATTAGGTAGGGAAGGAGGTTTTCTGGCGGTGGGACTCAGTGAGTGTTGGGGGAGGGGGGGAACAAAGCGACGGCCATGTTAACTTGAATCGCTGCCATGTGCGTGTTTCCCGCTCTGGAACACCTGTCAGGCGGCCCAAGCTGACCACGGGCTCTATCTCTCGCCCCTTGGCCGCTTCCCAGCCTCCAGATAATGCATTAGGGGTCACGGTGACAGGTTTTATTGTGGTGGGCGCTACTGGAAGCAGCGTGGAGTTGGCGTGCTGCGAGTCACGGGACCCCTTCCCACTCCCCCCTCTCACTCACCCGCTCATTTACTCACTCACCCGCTCATTTACTCACTCACCTGCCCATATACTCACTCATTTACTCAGCTGGGTGTAGAACACTTCGTGTTTGAGACTGCACACTGCGTATATTGACCTAACCTAGCGTGTGTGTATGTGTGTGAGATGCTTATAGTATAGTGTGGGGGTATATCATTAGTTATAATGTATGATGGATATACTCTTTTTAAATTATTTTTGGAATGTGTGAAATATATATGTATGTATGGCATGACCGTATCCTCCATTCATTCAAGCTCTCACGTAATAAAACACACATGCTTTACTCATTCATATGCTGTGCACTCATTTAGTTCTTCAATACTCTTCACTATTGACCATCTCTTATAATAGATTCAGATTCAGATAATAGTAATTACCTAAGTAGTTACAGGATGAGAGCTACGCTCATGGTGTCCCGTTTAGTATGCACTTAAATATGCCTGTAGTGTGTATACAGTAGACGAGGGCTTCATGTATGTTGCCTGATATAGGACATATGGGCAGGGAAGGCCTTACTCTGGAGGAACATGCCTCTTATTTGTTGCATCATGTTGCTAGGTACAGAAAATGGTTTGCATTCATGCCTAACCAAAGTACCGATAATAATAATAATGTTTATTCAAGTAAAAGTACATACCTGTACAAAGAAAATGAGTTACATAGTATTCGATTTGTAGATAGCATATACTATGAGATAGTATATACTATGCCTAAAGCCACTAATAGGCACAGTGTTTTGGGTGAGATGTGGAAAAACACTTAAAAAATAAGACAAACTAATTGAGATCAAAAGAATGAATTGGACTGAAAAAGGGAAAAAAAAGGATGACAATAGTTATATGTTGGATGGAACAGCAGAAATTGCAACAGATGAGCAGAAATAATTTTAACTAAATAAACTGACTAAATATCTTTTTAAGACAGTACATGGTTTTGCACAAGTTTATACATGGAAGATGTCAGCAGTTATACAATTTTGTTGATAATCTACTAATTATCTACTAATGTGGAAGAGAAGAGTGTTTGAAAATAGCAAGACATAAGTTGACATTTAGGAGGTAAGGAAGGTTACATGGAGTTGATTAGGTAGTACTTAGTATTTCTCTTAAAATGTACTTCTCTTCCACATTTTGGGTTATCTTGAGATGATTTCGGGGCTTTTTAGTGTCCCCGCGGCCCGGTCCTCGACCAGGCCTCCACCCCCAGGAAGCAGCCCGTGACAGCTGACTAACACCCAGGTACCTATTTTACTGCTAGGTAACAGGGGCATAGGGTGAAAGAAACTCTGCCCATTGTTTCTCGCCGGCGCCTGGGATCGAACCCAGGACCACAGGATCACAAGTCCAGCGTGCTGTCCGCTCGGCCGACTGGCTCTCCGGCTTTGGGTATTTTGATTTGCAGACCATTTCTAGATTGGTTAAGTTGTACTCTTGTAATATCAAATAGATATGTTTCTTGTGTGGTGCCACAGGCCCCAGGATCGTAAAAAAATGTTTTATGCCCCTAAACAAATTATATTGAACTTATTGATCTATGATGGGATATAAACATTGTATATACTGTAATACAAATATATATTGAACTACATTGGGGCCTATAATGGGTGTCTAGGTTCTGTAAAAGACTGAATTCCGGCCCTTTCTTCAAGCCTTTCAAAACTTGTTGTTTTTGATTCCGTGCTACTCGGAACAAAAGTTTCAAGTAGCACGGGCTATGGTGAGCCCGTAGTGGACTTACTTCCATAGCAGTACAGTATTTACAACAATCTAGTGATGGTTAAGTTTTGCCCTATTTGCCATACTGGGACTGGCTTTGTACTATTGTTAAGTATTTCATGTAATTCCTCTACACTATTAATTTTAGAGTTTCCAAGTTAAATTTCACTCTTGTTCCTTATACAGTATATTAGTTCTGATTAAACTTGAAAGTTTTGGAGTGATAGTTTTTGGATACAGTCTGGTCATTAGTATCTGCTGGACATGTATTGCTGATCACTGCCTTTTAGGTTCTGTGTGATAAGATTTGGATACATTTAAGTCTGGGTGGGTTTGAGTAGGTCAAATTAGATTTGATAAGGGATGCGTAAGTTATTTTAGATTGGTAAAGCATCTTTTCCAGGCAGGAAATGACCTATGCATCACCAGAATTGATGACTTCATGTCATCTCAACCAATCAGCAATCGGCTGACATCTCTCCCTAATTGCAAGTGTCATCCATATTTAATGACATTGCAGTTTGTATGGATTCTAAGGTACATATAACTGTCCTTTTATTTTTTCTGGATATTAGATCTGAAAAAGCTTTGATATTATATACAGCACAATATTGGTAGTATTTTTATACATTTTATGTAAAGGTTGGTTATTTTTATTTTCGTGTAGATAGTAACCACATCATCAAATTTGCAGATGACACAAAGATTTATGGTAAAGTGAGAAATGATAATGATATTGAAGCACTACAAAGAGATCTACATAAACTACAAATGGTCAGAAGACTGGCCAATGCTTTTTAAATTAATATCGATAAATGCAAGATTGTGCATGTGGGGCATAGCAACCCACGCCACGACTACCAAATTAATAGCATTACATTACAGTAGATTGATGAAGAAAAGGACCTTGGTATCAAAATCCACCACTCGTTAAAAGTTACACAACAGGTGGGTGCAGCAATCAGAAAAGCTAACCAAACTCTTGGGATAATCAAGTGTACCTTTGAGTATAAGGAAAAGAAGATAATGGTTCAACTGTATAAATCTCTGGTGCACCCCTATTTGGACTACTGTATCCAAGCATGGAGACCTTATTTTCAGAATGACATAGCTGCTCTGGAAAAGGTGCAACACCTGGCAACAAAGGTCATTCCAGAGCTAAGTTATCTCTTGTAACAGGAACAGTTGAAGGCCACAGGGCTAACAATGCAAACCAGGCATGACAGGGTGGATCTCATTGAAACTTTTAACATACTGAATGTTAAAGGATGTTGATCCGGATATTTTCTTCAGAAGGTCAGATGTAACACAAACAAGGAGCAGTGGTTTCAAGCCAACAAGACAATGTAAGACTGAGAACAGGAGATGCTTTTTCACTCACAGGGTTATTAACCCACGGAACCATCTACCTGCCGAAGCCATAACTGCCAAAATTGTGTTGTTTTAAAATATACCTGGAAAAAATCAAGGCAAATGGGGAAACCTTCAAATTGCTGCCGGCTTCCTGTCCTTATTGAGGCCCTCAGGAAAATCAGGTATGTGTGCATTAGTGCAAGACGCTTGCCTGTGGACTACTGAAGTGCTCCAACAAATTTGACTCGTTAGCAGTTCAATGCCATAAATAAGCATTACTCTGGTCACATTTGACTACAGTACAACTATTCAAAGGTTTATCCAGCATTTGTTGCGATATCACAAAATAATTGTCATTTAATACAGGTTTAGAAATTTAACTCTTGACCTAATGGTCTAATTTGATTTAGAACTTTAGATATTCTGAGTATGGTTCAGCTAGTACTGCACAGTTAGGTGATGTTGATTTGATAAGAATATAAGAAAACATTTGAATAAATGGGGGATTCCATTAAATGAGCTGATAGGGATTTGACTCCTATAACTGCCTACTTGAAATGGCAAAATTACAGAGAGGGTAACGATGTCATTCTCCAAACATTTACTGTTCTTGGTGAACTAAAAAATTGTTTAGTTTATTGCAAAACTTGTGTTACAAATCAAGAGAAATGATGTTGCTTTCTATCGAACCGGACCGGACTGTGATGGATATGCGGGCCTGCGGGCCACTCCAAGCAGCCTGTTGGATCAAGCTCTCACAAGTCAAGCCTGGCCTCGGGCTGGGCTTGGGGAATAGAACTCCCAGCGCCTCATGAAGGTACATCCAAGTACAGGTTTATAGATTGCTGGTAGAATGGACAGTGTTACAGAAGTACGCATGGAAATATTGACCAATAACAATGGCATCCAGAGTTTTGTCACGTTACTCAACCCACCACCCCGAAAGTGTTTGGATACCCTGGCACCTGTCTCCAGGCAGTGAGACATGCTGCCATGTTGTAAGAGTATTTTACCAGTACAGTGTTAATGATGTTTATAATATGTATTATTTCTGCTTTCATTTTTTAAGTCGGTACTTCTAGAATAACCTATCTGGTAACAGGATAGTATCTGGTGGTGTAGAGACAGGTGCCAGGTATCCTAATGTTCGTTTGTTTATTTCTTGAGAACTGCTAAATAATAAGCCCTGATAATATGAGACATGGTAGCAAGGTGTATTAATACTACTATTTATTGGTGGTTTAATTTTGTATGCTTTTTCCCAGTTGCTCGGGGACTAGAAACTGAACATCTGTGTTGCAACTCATTCCTTTGCTTTGACCTTTGCCTTGGACAGCTTAGGGAAGATGTCTTGAAGGTTACTTGAAGACTGCTGACTCCTTATCTAGAATTGTGACAAATTGTCACAAATTAAGTTAAGGAGTAGACAGCTGTCAAAACAGTTTGAGATTAATTAATAACCAATTTTGATTCTTTGGAGGTACTGTATAAGCCTTTAGAAAGCATTTAACACTTTACTAACCAGATATCAAACAAAAGAAAAAATACTGACTGACCCCCATTTTGACTTTCAAGTGCCTGATTATTCAGAATGCATTTGTTTTCCCGACCAACACATCGCTCGCTTTCTTGCCATTTTCCACCCCTTTCTGAGATGATACATTACTGTATATAGTTTAGCGGCTGGGCACTGAAAGGCCACGGTACTACCTCTGGATTGTTTTGATTTTTTTGGATCATTGCTTTTCCTATTTAACTGCTGTAGGAAATTGAAAATATTAGCCCAGTTTTTTATTAGTTGCTGTAATGGAAATGAAAGCCTGCCCTATACTGTCCAATTTACATTGTTCTGCAGGCGATGAGTCACAATAACGTGGCTGAAGTATGTTGACCAGACCACACACTAGAAATTGAAGGGACGACGACGTTTCGGTCCGTCCTGGACCATTCTCAAGTCACAATCGACTTGAGAATGGTCCAGGACGGACCGAAACGTCGTCGTCCCTTCAATTTCTAGTGTGTGGTCTGGTCAACTTACATTGTTCTGTTTAGTCATAGTGTTTAGTCATAACTGCTAGTTAAATCCAAAATCCAAATTTTCATGAATGGAAACTTTGCTTCTCAACTGTCTTTTCACTCAATATCTATAAATATTATCAGTGACTCTGGAGTCTTTCACCATGGATGCACTTGTGTCTTTGTGTTCTGTATAGGCATCCTGAGTGATATCTAGGATCTTTTGAATATTTATACTCTTTTTGAATAATGTGACTTGCATAGTGCTATCACAGTACAACATTTTTTTATAATTGTGTACCATGAAATGAACAATCTTAGTGCCAAACTCTCGAATTTAACTTCCATATTTACAACGGAATCCACTGCAATCATACAAGGTGGTCAGGATTATAAATGATGCTCCCATTCAACATAATTTGTTACATAAATAAATTACAGTACCATGGTGTTATTTCAACCATTGAGCAATATTGTCGAACCTATCCATCAGCTGGTAATGCAATGAAATGGCTTTCTTGTTTCAATGAAATTCAAGGCCTTATTTACTTACTTTTCTGCTAGGTCCCTGCCCATAAAGAGATAGATGCTGCTACCAAAGAACCCATTCATTGTAATACAATATGTAGATCTCACATTCTAGACCTCAAGGATGTAGTATATAAATACTCTGTACAGTAGTATAATCTTTGCAAGTGACAGAACCCGTGGAACAACCATCAAGACCAAACTTGAAGGAAAACAATCCATCGTCGGCCCTTGGGATACTTCATCCAACCCCCTCCTGTGACCTTGAACATCATAGTACTAAAATAAACATTGAACATGCAGCCCCAACACTTAATCACAGAGCATGTTTGGAGTGTCAAAAATAATGTCAAGCTAGGAGATAGTTTTGACAATTTAAACTCCTTAGTGAATTATTAGAAAGTAACCTATGAGTAGAATTACAATGCAGTACAGTACTAATAAAATATATGTACATGGTTAATAAAATGTATTCAAATCTTCCACCTATAATGGCTATTCACATAGACTGCTGAATTACTGGTTAGTAATTCCAGTAGGTACTTGGACTTTCATCTTTCCCTTTTAATTTGTTTATTTCTCAAACTTTTACACACATCTCTCCTTTTTCTCTCCCTTTTTACCCACGTTTCTCCATGTATTCCCGTTTTCTTCTCCCCACCCCAATCATTTCCTAGCCAATGACTTCTATATTGATATTGCATGCATTGAACAATTTATTTTTTTGTTTTACAGAACAAATTGGAGCAGTATCGCGTAGACCTCCGAGCAGGTAAAGAACTGAATGAGGATCAGCAACAGGCAGTAGGAAACTATGATTGCGTACTGGGAAACCTAGAGTTGATTAGAGAATTGAACCAGCAGTTTGCAGGTATCTTAACAGACCACAATAAAATGCTGAAGAAGCAGATGAAGAAAGAACAGATAGAGAAGCAACAAGAGGAAATCAACAAAGTGAAGGAGATACTTAAAATCCAGGTACAGTATGTCAACAAATTGATTTTAGATAGGCCTATAATTTGAATATTGACAGTGCTAATGTTGTTAACCAGTGATTTTTTTTATTTACCCCTAATAAAAGTTTTGTTACTGTTCCATTTATTTTCTCTCACTTTTGGGAGACATTGTCTCCTTTCTAATGATTATTGTCAAATAGGGATTTATAGTGGAGATAACTACTGCTAATGAAATGTGTATACATTTTGGGGGTGTGGTTGAGATTGTTGATAAGATGTTTGGTCACATTCAAAGAATGGATAATAACAGTTTGATGAAGAAAAAATGTACAAGAATAATTTTAAAATGGGTGGAAGGGATAGAGGTCATGATAATGGACAGACAAGGTGAGTGAGGGGTTGTCAAGCGTAAACAGTGCACAAGATGTGGTTGCTAGTAAGTCTAGGTAGTTAAGGATTATAAGTGGGTGAACAGTATTCATAATTTAGAAACTTTCAGTTGCTCCATGATTTGAGTGATGCTTGGCTGTGGTGCACTAATAGAGGTTTTACCACTTTGTGAATAGTATTAGCAATCAGATAATTGTGTTCTCTGCTATACGTAGATGGATAGCTCTCACATAGAAATGAGCTCTGAAAAAATTGTATATACTGTATATCCTGATACAAACACAATGGTTATGGATTTTTTCTAAAAAATTTAGTTTCAAAATGTAAAGTAGTTTTTGTTATCAGTATAGTAGTAATGAAATATTTGTTACTTTTAATATAAGAAAATAAATATTTTTTAAATATACTGCACAATAATTCTTGCTTAATAATATGTAAATAGTATTGGTGTACATACCAACACTTGGCAGCCATATTGACTTCTGAGGATGAATCTGAACGTGCCAGTCCAACGCATGCAAGGAGAATTTGGTAATATTCGTATTCTTGTCAAATAACATTTTACTATTTCAAATGAGAGAAGTACAAGTAAACTTTGTTTAACATCACCCATGTTATTTGGGTGAAAAAATATCATTTGTTTTAATGTTAAAATAAAAAATAATAAAAAAATTGACATCAGACAGGCAAAAATTCCTGCATTTATTTTAAGCTCTCAATGTAGGATAGAGGAAATGATGCAGAAGCTGAAGGCTTACTTAAGCATTTCCAACACTGTATAATGTATTTTTGTGTCCTGAAAATAATGGCATAAAATACAGTACAATTCATACAAATTATATAATGCTGTACTGTAATGTAATACAACCATGTGGCTTTAACAAATTATTAAGTTAATTTATTTGGTGTTGAAACAAAGGCATCTTTCCAGCTGATAAGACATAACCAAGGTGTGAGAGTTCCAAGCTCAATATTATTAGTAAAAAATTCCTTGGACAAGAATGTACAGCAGGTTAATGGCCTATAACAGTTAGTAATCTTAATTAAAGGCTAAAGAAACAAGATGAAGACAATATTATTATAAATTACGTTACAAGTGCTGGATAGGTATGAAGGGCGTGTACATGAAAAATTACCAATCATCTTTCCCAGCATCCATGAAATGGAACTCTTACTTATAATGCTAGGCCTACTGGGTTTTCAGTTTCACTTGTCATTTCAGTTAAAGTTGCAATTTTCAGGAACCTAGCCCCTGAAGTTAAATGAGGTTCACCTATATTTTTTATTCATATTTGTTTTCTCTTGTGGGTAAGATTTGCACAAGAGTCTCAGCTGAAGGTATAAATATTATCTTATGGAAGTCACTGGAGACTTAATTTTTGGGTGCTACTGGAGTGTGATGGTACTGATATGTGATGCTACAATATGTAATGTGGAAATTGACTGATGCTTTCATTATGCCTTTGGTAGCTGTAACAGAAGTACCACTATTAAAATCATGCTAACTACTGTATTTAGATTGCATGCCACATGAGTCATTATATTTTTGATCCAAAAATACCAAATTTAGCAAAAAGAGATTAGTCGAGAATAATTATAAGAAACATATTTGTAATTTATGTATATTGCTTTTAACTTTGGAGATAATTTGAAGGTACTTATTTCTGCATTTTATGCATTATTTTTGTAGGATGTTCTGCAGCAAATAGGTCAAGAAGAGGTACGTGCAGATTTCTTGGCTGGGACCAATGGTGCGGCACAAATGTCAGCTGAGATTCTAGACAGTCTTGATGAGTTGTACAAGCTGGTCACACCTGTAAAAGCTGAGGGCCAGACAATATTGGAATTCCAGGTATGGTTTTAACATAACTAATATAAAACTAGTACACGTTAACCCTAAGACTGAGACTAATGTCAATGGACGATTTATGCTCTTCTATATAGGAAACCAAGAAAATTTGATCTGCTTGTAAGTCTCGAAAAGTATCAGGACCTGATGTATATCTGGGTAGTATTACCTAGTAGGAAGATAACAAAAGGTGATATACAAAAGTTAGTTGAAGGAATTTTGGCACTTGTGGCATCATTGTGTCCAAAAATATAAGATAGAAAAAATAAATTGAACTACTTTTGGCATTTTTCTTTGTCTTACTTTTTGACATTTTCTCTCATTATGGTAAGACAAAAAAAAAGAAAATTAAGGCAATAGCTACAATATTAATATAAATTTTAGTTTAATATATAATTCTATATTTTCAAGGTATGGCTTGTAGTATTTTTATATTTTTTTTAGTTTATAACAAAACTGTAAGAAAGAAAAATGTATTGGGTGTATAAGATGTAGTTCTACTGGAATTGATCATTGGATAAGGATGTTTTAATGGAGGAATTCTAATCACGCAGTGGCTACCTATGATCTCTAGAAATGTTCCCCATTAAATATTATTGTGCCCATAATAATGCTTAATGGGGAAACATTCCCCATTAAGTATATATTCACACACACTTGTATATGCTCATGTACATATATACATTTACAGGTAGACAACTATGTCTAGCTCTGAAAGCCTGACTGTTGAAAATGCATTTAGCATTTTTTAAATTTTTAATGTGTTTTTTCCACACGCACGCTCAGTCACTCACTCAACCAGACTTGGGCTGGACAGTAGAGTGATGGTCTTGCATTATGCAGGCCAGCGTTCAATCCCTTACTGTCAAATGGTTGGGCATCATTCCTTCTCCCAGTCCTCTCTCTCTCTCTCTCTCTCTCTCTAATATATATATATATATATATATAGTAATATAATAATTACAGAATTTGTATTTTCCCCTCTGTCAAATTGCATCACAATTTTATATTTAAAGCATCATGATTGGTTGCTTCATGTGAACCTCAGTTTATTTTTTACATTAGTTTTTTAACATTTGAAATAGAATACTAGGAATCTACTTATAATTCATCTTTTGACAGGTTGATTTGAAGGGTGCAGCAGAGCACCTGATTTGGCTGATGGAAGGGAGGAGCAAAGACATTGCTACTACAACATACAAGGCACTGCAGAATGTTGTGGATGAGATTGCAAGTTGTTCCTATCCTGAGAAAAAAATTAACGAAGATGAAGAGGAAGTCACAGCTGTTGAAATTGTAATTACTTTTTTATTTTGTTTGGATTTTGTATATACAGTTGTAGGGATATTTGATGTTATGCCATTTCTTCCATTTTTGTTGTCCTCTAAAATAATTATAATTTCACAAGGCTTCATTGCTCTGTTTCTTTTACCCTTATCACTTATGCTTGGGCAGGTATTTCTCATTTCTACAATTTTGTTTTTTAATGTAAAAATATGCTAGGTGCTTCACTTGAATGACAGCATTTCAAAACCATATGTGATTACATAACCTAATCCAAGAATCAAGCTGAACATTATACACACTTTACGACATGTTAGTTTTAGTATGTGTGCAGCACCAGCAATGAATTCTCATATATTGAACACAAATGAAAATATAAAAGTTTTGAGAGATTTGCTGTGTTGGGTGTGTGATTGCTAAAAGTATTTATACCATTAAAATAGAAAGTAAGAGTTGGTCTTGAAACAGGTGGCTGGTGCAGTGAAGCCCTGGTTATGAAAAAGTAGATAGGAATAAATGCAGCCAGACTTTGCATTGGAGTAAAAATTATTGGTGCATTGATTGTTAAATTTTGTAATTATATGTTCAGAAAAATTTAACAGTATGAAATGTTAAAAGTAACTATAAAATACAACAAAATTGTTTTGTTCCAGCAGGAGGAGGTTCCTGAATATACGAATGGTTTAATGGTGGAGGAGACAGACGAAATTAGCCCTATCACAGAGGCAGAAGCAAGCAGTCCTGTCACAGAAGGTCCACCCCCGGGCCTTGCTCCACCAACAGTGGCCCCTATACTGTCCCCAACTTTGCCTCAAGAGCCTGCTACTGTTTCCCCAGCACAAGAAGCATTGGTTGCAGCCATGGCACAGATGACTACTGCCACCATACCTGGAGCACCTCCACAAGCACCAGGGATGCCTCCTGCACCCTCATATTTTACACAACCACCTCCACAACCAACACCACAACCTCCTCCCCCTACTCCACAGCAGGCTCCACAGCAGCAGCAAGCACAGCAAGCACCACCACCTCTACCTCAGCAAACATCTCTACAGCCTCCTCAACCACCTCAATTGCAGCCTATTTCATTGAATGACTTGGTAACACCTGGAGGTTTTGACTTCTTACAGGAAAGTCAGGTTGCTCAGGAGCCTTCTACAGTTTATATGGATCCAGCTGTGGTATCCATTGGCAGCATCAAAACTGATTCTGTATCACAAAGGTCTGTTTCACCTGTTCCACAGCAACTTCAACAAGTTGCCCCTATGGTTCCACCTAATCAGGACCCAACGCATCCATCCAACATTCCTACACAGACATATACAAATCAGACATACGGTGTGGTTTCATATACTCAAGGCGTTCCAGTTTATCCAAACAATACAGTAGTGGATAGTACACCAAACCCTCCTCCTCCGATTCCCTTGCCTCCACAGGCCAGACCACAGGAAAAGGTTGAGTTTAATCCAGAAGCTAGCCCCTGGACTGGGCAACAGGTCTCAACACAGCCAACTGGGCAAGCCATTTCCAATGTATCACAGCAACCTCAAGAGGATAACTGGGGAGTTGTACCAGATGTTCCTGTAAATGGTGGTGATGACAAATGGGGTAGTGCTGACTCTGGCAACTGGGATGAATATGAAGAAAATCAGGGAGGTAGTACTGCTGCTCCAACAAATGGTCACGGAGGAGATTATGAAAGAAGAGGAAGCTTCAGAGGTAGGAGTAGAGGATTTGGAGGCAGGGGAGGGTTCCGAGGTGGACGTGGTGGATACCAAAATGGCCGTGGTGGTTATGGAGGCGGCTACGGTGGCTTCCGTGGTGGAATGGGAGGACCACGAGGTGGACGCAGATTCAGAGGGCAAGGTCCACGTGGGAATTTCAGAGGGCGACCAGGCGTGTATCAGGGCCAGCGACAGCCATACCCTCAACATCAGCAGCAGTAAGAAAAAGTTGATTACAAGCTGTGAGTGTGATGATAAAAGTGGCTACATGTGTATTGTGACACTTAGATGTGTTTCAATTTGTTGCACAACGTACTGACCGGGTACTACCTGTGATTAAGGTAGTGCTTGAACTTTAGGATTGTAATCAGTGAACGGAGAGACAATATAGGGCATTCTTTACGGGACAATGTAAGTGTGATACATGATAAAAGTGAAAAATTTGCCAAAAAAGAGAAGGAAAATAGAAAAATTTGAGTTCTTCTGAACTCAAACACAAAAAAAAATAAAAATTTTAATTTCACTCAACTATTCCATGACTTGTAAAGTTATACAAAAGAATTTTTTTCTATATAATTTTTATGGAAGCACTATTCCTGGTGTATGGGGGAGGGGTGGAGGGTGCATTTATGCTCCCCTCTCTTCCAGGTGGACTTTGACCACTTCATCACTTAATCAAGCTGTCAACGCTTCCAATACATTATCATTTACTGCACCCTCGGAGTTTCTATTACCCTTTTAAACTCTAGATATTGAAGGGTGAGTGGAGCCAAATTAATATAGAAGGTTGTGACTCGTTAAATTTTGGTCCTAAATATTATAGCGTAATGCTCAGAATTCTTCACATCGAATCTTGAACAAATACAAGTAAGATCTGAATTGAGGTAATGGAATAGATTATGAGAAGACCAAATGTACTTTTATAACAATAAGCATTTTATTTTAAGAGAATATTAGGGTGCTTTTTTTTTCCTATTAAAATCTGTGAAGCTATAAGTAATTTTTAATGTGTATGCAGTGTTTTACCGTTATCTTGCATGAAAGCAGGATTTGTATTATATTTACCCACCCTTGCCTTATTTCGTAATGGTCAGTAAGTATATATTTGTACAGTGCAAATTTCAGGACTTGTTCCCAAGAAATTGTCCTAAAGGGGCTCAAGAAAATATTTACTTGACTCCGAATAACATTCTGTGATTTTTTAAGTTTGTAATTTTCTTTTCCTCATTGTACAATAGTTAATAAGGTGGTAGCTACAAAATTTTCTTACAATGATAAAATAACAAAATATCTTGAGTGGCGAGGCACCTACTGTGTGTTGATTAGGCATCTCTTGAAAGAAGAATGGTTTCAGTTCTGGGCAGGTTGAGATAACTGGGCTCTAGGGTGTAAACTGCTTCTCTAGTACTGGTTCTAAAAACTGCCAAGTATATAAAATAATACCATTATTAAATGAACTATATATAACAAAATTATAAGTTTAGTAGAGCATGCAAATATTTCAGCACTATATACAGTATACATTAATGACAAGGGAACAGAAAACTTTAAATCAAGATCAAAATGATGTGCCCCTCTTGCATATATGACTATGAATACTGTTAAGTTTATACTGGAAAATGGGTGACTAAGACTTCTCTGCCAGTACAGTATTAACTGAAAATGAAGAGCCAAAAAATTTATTATTACTAAAGAAGAACCTTTACTTTATTTTGCACTATGTATTGACTTCAAAAGTTGGTGGTGTAAAGGTATTAAGCTTTCCCTTCAACACATTCTAGTTTGCAATTGACAGTGTATTATGTTGGGCAACCAAACATACTTCTTAAATTTTCTGCTAATAACCCAATGTGCCAAGACATTCACTAGGAAACATTGTACACTGATCACCCTTAACTATGATAGTCAACGTTTGTACACAGGTTATACACTTGGGGGTTAATCTTTGACACCTGCCTATCTTCATTGTTGTATGGCCTTTGTGTACACTGAATGCACCAAAGGCCATGACCCAAGTGATGTCATGTACCACTTGGGAGAACTGCTAAACAAACACTTCTCATATTGCACTCTTAAGTGTTATCTTAAACTGATTCATGGCCCCTTTCTATATTTGTCAGCGTCAACTTTGTCCCTTTATCGTCATTTTGTCTTGAATTTAAGCTAGAATGTGATTTATTATACCATAATTCCGAGTTCATATGTTCCATCATTAGAAGACCACTGTGATCAGTATTACCTTCAATACTTCAATACACTGTCCCCACACACAAGAATGACATGCTTGTAAAAGTTTCACTAAAAGTATTCTCTGTACTCGCCTAGTTGTACTTGCAGGGGTTGAGCTTTGGCTCTTCTGTCCCGTCTCAACCACCAATTTACTGGTGTACAGATTCCTGAGCTTCTCGACTATCATATCTACATTTGAAACTATTGAGTCAGCCTCCACCACATCCTAGTGCAATCCATTTACTAACTACTTTGACACTAAAAAGTTATTTCTAATGTCTCTGTGGCTCATTTGGGTACTCAGCTTCCACCTGTGTCCCCTTGTACATGTACCACCCGTGTTAAATAATCCATACTTGTCTACCCTGTCAATTTCCCTGAGGATTTTGTGTGTGGTGATCATGTCTTCCCGAGCTCTTCTGTCTTCCAGAGACGTGAGGTGCAGTTCACGCAGCCTTTCCTCATAACTCGTGCCTCTTGGTTCTGGGACTGGCCAAGTTGCATACCTTTGAACTTTTTCCTGCTTTGTCTTGTGCTTGACAGGCTCCATGCTGGGGCCGCATACTTCAGGACTGGCCTTACATATGTGGTATACAAGGTTCTGAAAGATTCCTTACATAGGGTTCTAAAGTCAGTTCTGATGTTAGCCAGCCTCGCATACGCCGCTGATGTTATTCTTTTGATATTGGCTTCAGGATACAGGTTTGGTGTGATATGGACTCGTAGATCTCTCTCTCTCTCTCTCTCTCTCTGTTTCGTGAAGACTTCATCTCCCATTTGGTATCCCGTGTTTTGCCTCCTATTTCCTCCATCTAGTTTAATTACCTTACATTTACTTGGAGTGAACTTTAGTAGCCATTTGTTGGACCATTCATTCAGTTTGTCTAGGTCATCTTGTAGCTTTGTACTAACTTCCTCGTCTTAATCCTCCTCATAATTTTTGCATCATCAGCAAACAATGAGAGGAACAAGTCTATTCTCTCTGGGAGATCATTTACATATATTAGCACAGTATTGGTCCAAGGACTGATCCCTGTGGGACTCCACTGGTGACGCCTCGCCACTCCGAGTTCTCAGACTTCACATTGACTCACTCTTTTCTGTTGCTTAGGTACTCCCTTATCCAGTGGAGTATCTTCCCTTTCACTCCTGCCTGCCTCTCCAGCTTATGCACTAGTTTCTTATGTGGTACTGTGTCAAAGGCTTTCTGGCAATCCAAAAATATTCAGTCTGCCCACCCTTATCTTTCTTGCCTGGTCATAGAATTCAATTAATCCTGTGAGGCATGATTTGCCATCCCTGAACCCATGCTGATGTGTCCTTTCGCTACAGAAGTTGCACTAGCTTTTTTTTTTTTTTTGCACAAACGTCTCCATCATCTTGAATGATATGCAAGTTAGGGACACTGGCCTGTAGTTCAGTGCCTCCTGTCTATCACCCTTCTTGAGTACTGGGACATTAGCTGCCTTCCAGATTTTTGGCAGTTCATCTGTTACCAGTGATTTGTTATACACCATGGAGAGTGGCAGGCAGAGTGCTGTATCTTTTGTGTTGTGCCTACATTACCACTAGAAAGTTGCACTCATTACATTTTGGTGATGCTCTGAGTAACTATGTAAGTTGGATAAATTTACATTCAGAAAAGACCTAGGGTAAATACTGGGTTGGAAATAAGGTTACAATAAGGTCTATTACATGATTTCATGTAATAATGAAATCAATGGATTATTTCAAGCATAGGTAAAGGTACAGTATACGAATGACCAGGCTGGTAATAATAGGAGCCACCTCATGGGCCAAAAAGCCTTTGCAGCTTCATTTATATTTATATAAGTAATGTGGCTATTTCCCCATTCTGAAATGCCCATTTCATTAACTTTTTCACCAACTTGCAATTTATAATGGATGTGTCAGAATTGGCTGATTTTTTTCCCCAGACATTTTATATGCTGCATTCCACCTGAGAAGTATTTTTACTGCTGAATTTAATATTCTCACTACAGTATTTTCACGAGTTGACTATCGTTTGTTATTGTCTTCGTCATTTTCATCCTGTAGTGATGGGAGATTCAACATTGGTTGCTTCCCATCTTAAACAGGTACTTTATAAGACAAGTCAAGTTCTTACTGGGTTGCTAGTCATAATGGTGTTACCTTGGACCTAGCTAATGAAACTTATTAGTATAATTATCATCCTCTATTTAAATTTTTACCATCATCCACAACCATAAGAAAGGTAGATGGCTGACAACTACTAAATCCATATTACGTACAATCATATACACGTATGTTCTTCCTCCTGTCACCATGAGTGGGAAAGATTCTAGACTTAGTTATGCATCGTTCACGCAACTTTGAGTTACTTCGTGAAATAGAAATTTGCCCCTTGCTGTCCTAATTGTATTGATAAATTTAGTCATTCATCTCCTGGTTGAATGCCCCCGTTCTCAGGATGACCCAAAATTTTGCTTTCCCGCAATGCTATATGTTTTGATAAAATCCTAAGTAATAACCAGGAATTCTCTTTAATGTTCTTTGCTTTATAGCCATCTTTCCTTAGTGTTGTCTTTCCATAATTAATTTTGTCAATACACTTATTTTAGTCATACAACCTGTGAAAACATTTTTAAGCATTTGAATCGTAAACTCTAACATATTTTTCTTTAAATTTCTAAGGGTAAACATAAGTCAAGAACGTCTTGATATTTTAATGATTAAATAACTCATTTTTTTTTTTTTTTTTTTTTGAAAGCATTTGAAATAAAAATATTTGGGGTGTTATTTCTGATGTTAGTTGTCTATGGATCCTTCATGAATGATTGCTCGGGCCAAATTGTTTGACAATGCCAATCTGATGTCTCTCTCCTTTTCTATAAATGCAGAGCTTGCTGCTTCACCTTCCAGGGTATTCTGTTTACTTCTGTATGGAAGAGAAACAAAGGCTGCATATTAATGTGTGTGACATTTCATGTTATTTTTGAATCCAGTATATTAGTACAGTATATTAAACAATTATACATACAATACATCATCATTACCCCATTTCCCACTTTGATGGGCCAGAATTCATCCCAAATTAAAGAGAAGGTTATGAATATTAAAAACATTAAAAATATCACTTGCTCTCTTATAACATTTACAACATACAATATTGTATCAGATAAATAATTACTGTATTGCCATATTCCAGCAGTATCCCACCTATTCATAAGACTGTGTGTACAGTGCTCCTTTTGAACTGCCAAACATTATATACCTACATTTCCCTTTCTTGCAAACAACTTTGATGTTGCCTTATCCCTTACCATATTTAGTATATAGTCTACGCATGCTCTCCACTTCCTCACATACATACCCCCATTACACACACAAATCACAATAGCGTGATGCATCAAATGAAGAAATCCACGAGGGCCGTCCGTTCGAACCCTCGTCACGGCCCTTGTGGATTTGTTCAATTACGTACCCCATGTCTGCTGGCCTTCCTCCTATTCCAAAATTCACTATGTATCAGTCTACCTTCATTAATTTGATACAGTTCAATCCAGCTCAGTATGTTTCTTATCCTTACAGGTAACTTTATGTTGAATAATCAGAGTAACATCATACAACCCTGACACATCAATATATAATCATTATATCAACTCTTACACAGAGCAAATATCTGATCTACACACCCATCTAACACAATCCACCTTATGAATCACTGATAAATTTATCAGATATTTCCTTTGCTCCTTCAATCACTATAGTACTCTGCCAAATTCTTTGGCCATTACTTTTAGAAAACCAATGCATTTATAGTTTTTATACTGTCTATGTTCTCTTTTACAGTATTTCTAAACAGTAGTGCAATTACTGCTCTTTCCTGCTTTTTAATCCTCTGCAAAAATACTGTATCACTATTCCATGACTGCCTGGGTAGAGCAGGACATACAATTTTGGGAACAGCCAGATTTACAGCCTGAAAGTGCCACAGTGCACAGTGGACGCACCAGCAAACTTGAGTACATCCAGAGTGGATGCTGTCTAATCCCAATAGTGAGAGAAAATGCACACATTTGGAGGAACTGGCATCCATAAAGCAGCCCGAGGATAAGATGCCAGAGGGGACCATCCAGAGCCAAGATGAAGGAAGGCAGTGTGGTGGAGATTCAGCTGGGCTAAAGCTGTTAGCATATGGCACACACCCTACGCATAAGAAAATCAGTAGGAGTCATGAGGATGATTTACCTATGCACTGTATTTCCAGGCAACACTCCAGTTGTGGTAGCCTAGAGCATTGTCTGGGAATAACCAGTGCATAGGTTCGAATCCTCCTCATGAGTCCTGATTTTGTTGCCGACACATCACGTCAACGTGATTTCTTTGCGCACCCTACACATAATACGTGCAGTAGCGTTAAAGGACAACAAAGGGGTACAAAAGGTCTACAACAAATCTCAGTGGATGTTGTGAGACAGCAGTTGGCACAGATCTTCTACATAGAAAAATAGAGGTTGAGGCAGGCAAGTCCCAACCTCACTGACTGCCCATGGCAAGAAACAGCTCACCAGTAGGGTCCAAAGCAGAAAGGAAACTCAACCAAATCTGGAAAATTGGACAAAGAGAACCCCCTTCCTCAAGGAATTGGTATGTATGACCTCAGGGTAAAGAAGGTAATCTAAAACGTGGAAGAACACACAAGACCCCTTTCCTTTCCATGGGCTTGCAGAGCTGTCCTTCACAGCTCAGGAAAGCCAGAGAACTCTGGGGCCACACCTCATCACCAAAGGCAGAGTAAACCCCAATGCCTGGCAGGGGCAACAGATGATCCATAAAAATCTGCATAAAGCCACATGCTTTATGTGGGAAACTTTGAAGATCTACTGCCCACAAAAGCATAAAACACAAAGCATGGGGAGCTACTGAGAGGCCCTCCCAGAATTTGTTAAAATCTACTCAAATCATCCTGGTGCTACATTAATACTGTAAAATTAGTAAAACAAAAAATAAAAACACTTTCCAGTGGAAGCCAGTGGCAATTTAATGTTTATTCCATAATGGTGTAATTCAACACAAAAATGATGATTTATATGTATTATTACTCCTACATATCTGAAAACCTGTTTTATAAGTACCTTACCTTTTGCTAGCATGACTGTGAAGGTTATGCAGGCAATACATCAACTCATATGTTTGTTCTGCCGATATCACAGGCTCTTCACTCTTTAGTAATGGCAAAGCATCCAGAAGTAACACTGGCCAGAAACTGAAATGAAAATATGAAATAATTTGTTACAAAACTCTTATCAATCTATAATACAAGTTAATCACACCTCATTTAACTTAAATCAGGTGGAACTGGTGCGAATCTCAAATCAAAAGGACAAATTTAGTACATCATAAGTTGTAATAAGGAAGTTTAATTGAATATACATGAGTCTTCATTTTCTAACAAATGAAAGTGAAGTAGAACTTCAGTATTAAATCTAATTTCTCAATTTAGGATATTTCATCAACAAAACTTGGATGCCAACATTTACTATACATATTGTATATAAAAAATAGATGTCAATTGCATAGCTTAAAAAACACTAAAAAATACAGTCGTTTCCCCAAATTATTTTGGAAAACAATGAGATGTTGATATTGTCTCTTGCAGACAATGTTCCTTTATTAATTTTGTTTAATCAGTTCAATCCTTAAATGTTCCAAAAGCAGCAACTATAGAATGTATATTTTGAATTTATTAACAGATGCATTGTTGAATGATTGTCGAAACTAACTAAACATCTTATAATTGCATGTTTTCGTGTAATGTTATTTTATACAGTAATACTATAATAGAGCACAAAGAGCTTTCAAAGTAATTGCTGAGAAATAAGATTTTTGTTTTACTGTTAAACCTGTTATTCCATGTGTTACTGATGTTGCTATTATCAAGGCACTACCAATTGTAAGGGTTTGCAAGGTACATTCAGAAATTGTGACTATGCAACCCAGGCCATATATGTTATGTTCACTTGTTGAATAAATATATAACCAGCATTGAATGTAATGAAATGCCATTTTCTGGGTGAGCCCCAGGGGCTCCCTGGAGCTATCGGGCTAATATGGGATACATTAATATCACATAGCATCACCAGGCAATAACCACGGGTTAGAACCTGGCCCCCCTCAGAGAGGTGCAGGGACCCTGGAAAATCCCTGTGGTTGGGGGTTTTCCTTATCTGCCATCGACCGGGGTTAGGCACCTAGAAAGGTAGGCATAACAAAACAAACCTCTCATGTTAAGAAAATTACAACTAAAAGCCACAAAGAGAGGCAGAACACCCTCCAATTCCAAGGAAACAAGCAAATGCCACACTCCATTGCCGCGTCGCTCATCCGCACAGCCCTCCCCTCCGAGAGGGAAAACTAGAAACGGTGGAAAACGTCCCGGGTTCGCACACCAAGCAAGCAGCGCCTGAAACTGGCCACCATGGGGGCCACGAAGACTACTCTCCCTTGGTAGGACTCCAACCGAGCCAGAACCTGGAGCAACAGCTGGACCGGGGGATAGGTAAGAGATACAGGTAACCCCACCTCGATCAGTCCTGCCAAAAGGTGTCGACTGTGATAGCCTCGCAGTTTGGAAAGGGGTGCCACATAGATCAGATGCCGACACAAAGAGGTCCATGTCCAGCAGAGCCAATAGAAGGAATCAGCGTCAGCGTTGCCCGTCCATTGCGTGGACAAGGGAATGAACTAAGACAGGCCATCAAGCAGGACGTTGGACACTCCCGGATATGAACCGCATGGAGAGCCAAACCCTGAGAAGCCAGCAGATGAGCCACTCAAAGTGAGCAGCCCCAAAGAGGAAAGGACCGAAGGAAATCCCCACGGTTCAGGCAAGGAACCACTGGAGAACAGTCCAAATGGAGACGGATGGTCGAACTTCAAGCGACCCAAATCCTCTGAAGCGACAGCCAAACTGCCGCGAACTCCCGCAGCGTGCTGTGAGCCCGACAGAAGTACGGACCCCATTGTCCCTGGCCGGCCTGGTGAGCACTGGTCAGAGCCCAAGCGGAGAGATGACGAGTCCATGAACACATTGAGCGAGGGCTCGGGTAGGCGCTAAGGCACTGAACCTCGAAAACTCTGATGAGGAAGCCGGCGCTGCAGCAACCGATGCAAAGCCCCTGCCCGGAGTACAAACCCAATGATCGCGAGAGAAGCGGAAAGAACCAGAACAGACACCGAAGCCAAAGCCGACCCAGCGGGTAGATCAGCACGGCGAAGTTCAAACTCCTGCATAACTGCTCGAGTAATCGCCGAGTGACCCGGGACCCTCCCCACAAGCGGCTGAAGGCGGGACTGCAGCCTTGGCAACGCCTCCAGAGGGAGAAACATGGAAGTGGTCTGAGTCTCAAACAAGGCCCAGCCAAGTCTGAACCTGGGATGGAAAACCCACTTGCAAAAGTACAACATCTCCAGAGGAAACAGGAACTGGCCGCCGTATAGGTAGGCAGGCTGCACAACACCTTGAAGCCCTAACCAGCACGATACCATTCCCTAGGGGAGCCGGTTGGCCGAGCGGACAGCACGCTGGACTTGTGATCTTGTGGTTCTGTGGTCCTGGGTTCGATCCCAGGCGCCGGCGAGAAACAATGGGCAGAGTTTCTTTCACCCTATGCCCCTGTTACTAAGCAGTAAAATAGGTACCTGGGTGTTAGTCAGCTGTCACGGGCTGCTTCCTGGGGGTGGAGGCCTGGTCGAGGACCGGGCCGCGGGGACACTAAAGCCCCGAAATCATCTCAAGATAACCTCTCAAGAAGATACCCTAGGCCAAACAAGGGCTACGAAATCCCAGCTGGCCCTGAGGGGGCGAGGGGGATAAATGTCGAGCAGCAAAAACCCCTACCTTACCTACCTTACCTTGAGGTGCTTCCGGGGCTTAGCGTCCCCGCGGCCCGGTCGTCGACCAGGCCTCCTGGTTGCCGGACTGATCAACCAGGCTGTTGGACGCGGCTGCTCGCAGCCTGACATATGAGTCACAGCCTGGTTGATCAGGTATCCTTTGGAGGTGCTTATCCAGTTCTCTCTTGAACACTGTGAGGGGTCGGCCAGTTATGCCCCTTATGTGTAGTGGAAGCGTGTTGAACAGTCTCGGACCTCTGATGTTGATAGAGTTCTCTCTCAGAGTACCAGTTGCACCTCTGTTTTTCAACGGGGGTATTCTGCACATCCTGCCATGTCTTCTGGTCTCATGTGATGTTATTTCTGTGTGGAGGTTTGGGACCAGCCCCTCTAATATTTTCCACGTGTAAATTAATATGTACCTCTCCCGCCTGCGCTCAAGGGAGTACAGTTTTAGGCTCTTTAGTCAGTCCCAATAGTTTAGATGTTTTACTGAGTGGATTCTAGCAGTAAAGGATCTCTGCACGCTCTCCAGGTCAGCAATTTCTCCAGCTTTGAAAGGTGCTGTCATTGTGCAGCAGTACTCCACTCTAGAGAGCACAAGCATTTTGAAAAGTATCATCATCAGTATAGCATCTCTAGTGTGAAAAGTTCTTGTTATCCAACCTGTCATTTTTCTTGCAGTTGTGACGGCTACTTTATTGTGTTCTTTAAAGGTAAGGTCTTCCGACATGAGTACACCCAGATCCTTTACATTGCCTTTTCGTTCTATGTTATGATTTGCCTGAGTTTTGTACGTGGTTTCCGTTTTTATATTTTCATTTTTTCCATAGCGCATGAGCTGGAACTTATCTTCGTTAAACACTATATTATTTTCTGTAGCCCATAGAAAGACCTGATCTACATCTGACTGGAGGTTCGCCGTGTCCTCTATGTTGCCTACTCTCATGAAGATCCTAGTGTCATCTGCAACGGATGATACAGTGCTATAGGTTGTGTTCTTGTCTATGTCCGATATGAGGATGAGAAAAAGTACTGGAGCAAGCACAGTACCCTGGGGGACTGAGCTCTTCACGGTTGATGGGCTGGATTTTATTTTGTTGACTATTACACATTGGGTTCTGTTGGTCAGGAAATTGTAGATCCATCTGCCTATTTTTCCGGTAATTCCTTTTGAACGCATTTTATGTGCAATAACACCATGGTCACATTTATCAAAAGCTTTTGCGAAATCTGTGTAAATTACACCAGCGTTTTGTTTGTCTTCCATAGCATCTAATGCCATATCATAGTGGTCCAGCAACTGCGACAGGCAAGAGCGCCCTGTTCTGAAACCGTGTTGTCCGGGGTTATGGAGTTGCTGTGATTCCATGTATTTTGTGATCTTACTTCTTAGCACTCTCTCAAAAATTTTTATGATGTGCGATGTTAGTGCTATCGGTCTGTAATTTTTTACCTCTGCCTTATTTCCTCCTTTATGAAGTGGTGCTATCTCTGCTGTTTTTAGTATATCAGGAATAACGCCAGTATCTAGGCTTTGTCTCCACAGAATGTGGAGGGCCTGCGATAGTGGTTTTTTACAGTTCTTTATGAATATGGAGTTCCAAGAATCCGGGCCTGGTGCAGAGTGCATAGGCATACTGTTTATGGCTTCTTCAAAATCCAGTGGGGATAGGGTGACGTCTGATATATGATTTGATGTTGGTATCGTATCCATGAAAAATTCATTTGGGTTATCAATCTTTAGTGTGTTTAATGGCTCGCTGAAAACAGAGTCGTACTGCGTCCTCAGTAGCTCGCTCATTTCTTTGTTGTCATCGGTGAAAGTTCCATCTCCCTTTCGCAGGGGCCCGATACTAGATGTGGTTTTTGATCTTGATTTTGCATAGGAGAAAAAATATTTCGGATTTCTTTCTATTTCACTGATGGCCTTTTGCTCTCTTTGCCTCTCCTGGGTTTTGTATGATTCTTGTAGCTTCCGTTCAATTGTTTCTATTTCTCTACCTAACCTTCTTCGCCGTTCTTGAGATAGGGTGCGACTCTCAAGTTGTTCCGTGATTCGTTTTCTTCGCCTATATAGGGAACAACGTTCCCGTTCCAATCTGCATCTCTTCCTCTTTTTTCTTAGAGGTATGCGGTTTGAACATATTTCTAGTGCTACTGAGCTTATTTTTTCCAGGCACTGGTTCAGGTTTGCATTTTTTAGCTGTTCTTCCCAGTTTATTTCTGTGAAGTCCTAGTTTATTTGCTCCCAGTTTATCTGTTTATTATTGAAGTTGAATTTGCTGAAATCTCCTCCACCGGGAACCTATGGAAATGGTTCCCAAATGCACCAGAGAAGAGAACCCTAACATGCAAAGGCAGTAATCACAAGGCGCTTAGAGAAGGATGCCCCTAACTGCATCCAGTCCCGGTACACTTGAGGACACCTGGCCACCACACACAACAACACTGCAGATGTTGCCACGAAAGCAAAACACAGCCTTAGAAATTGAGGCCAGAGAAGACGTCCGCCCCGGACCACATATGCGAACGAACTGGAGTGCTAGGTAGCCGGCGCGGGGAGGGCTACGCGGATGAGCGGCACGGCGGTGTGATGTTTGTTTCCTTGTGATTGGAAGGAGTTATGCCTCTCTTTTTGGTTTTTAGTTGTAATTTTCTTACCATGTGGGGTTTGTTTTGTTATAGTTACCTTTCTGGGTGCCTAACCCTGGTCAGTGGCAGATAAGGAAAACCCCCAACCACAGGGATTTTTCCAGGTCCATTGCTTCCTGCACCTCTCTGAGGGGGGTCAGGTTCTGGCTAGTGGTCCCTGGTAGGCTGAACTCCAATAGACTAATGCCCCAGTCTAATTATCACATATTAGCCCGATAGCCCTAGGGAGCCATAGGGGCTCCCCACAGAAAGATATATTTAGAGTAAATATAAAATCACAGTGACAGTAAAACTAGCATATAAAATTTGCGATATATAGACATCACTATTTAACTGGCAATATTTCCATATACAGAAAAATATAAAAGCCAATGTACAGTACAGGTATATGGAGAAAACTGTGCAGAAACAATTGAATTTAAGAATAATAAATATACAGGTATCATTAATTGTTTAACTTCATATCAACAGTAATTGCTTAGTACCACAGCAATAGCTGAAGTTCACTTAAACAATACTGATACATAAAATGAACTATATACCGACCTGACATACACATGCAATATACTCACACACTCTTGTACTCTGATAACTGTAAACACTTTCACCATATTCATGCAACAATTCATTCACCGAATCTTGTACTCTGACAACTACATACAGTACTGTATTGGAATACACATACACAACAATACACCCATTCACTCTGAAAACTCACTATTCAGGGGCCAGCTTGGATGAGATCAGTGACACAAGAAGTGTTGCTGCATCTTGGAAGTTGCCATCTTGGTACATCATATGAAACTCTCTGTATTTACCTGTAATAAATTATAAAAAAAATCCTTACCGAATGTCAGGGATTGTTTAACATTTTTAACTACATTGGTGGAAAATATATCAAAGAAAAAAAAGGAAAGCTGAATATAATTTGAGATAGCTTCATGAATTTGAAAAAAATTATCTATTATATCCTAGCTTTAAAGGTGTGAGAGTACATGTACACAAATCAACCTATTTTATTATTACAGTACTAAACAAAGCACAAAGTACTAACAATAACAGTCCATGTAGTTGTGCATCATTTCTTTCCTCCATCCTATCCCAAATTTATCCTCATCCCTTCCAAGTGCAACCCGTTCTCGCAAATTCGTAAAGTCAATATTGACTTATTAACTACTTGCATAGGTGATATACTAAACATAATAGATACCCTTAAAAAGATTCATAGAAAACACCGACCTTACCTAACCTTGTTATTATCTTAAGATAAGCATCTTATTGCTTCGTAATTACAATTATTACTTAACCTATACCTATTATAGGTTAGGTAATAATTGTAATTACAAAGCAATAAGATGCTTATCTTAAGATACTAACAAGGTTAGGTAAGGTCGGTGTTTTCTATGAATCTTTTTAAGGGTATCTATTATGTTAAGTATGTCACCTATGCACATATTTAATAAGTCAATATTGACTTATTAAATTTGCGAGAACGGGTTGCCAAGTGCTATATACATTAGTTGTAATGGCTTAGCACTTTCTCCTGATAATCACCTTACCTTTATTGAAGGGGGAGGGAATTATCAGGGAAAAACACCAAGCCATTAATACTACAGTGTATAGCACTTGGGAGAGGGTTCGGATAAGGATTTGGGATGGGACGGGGAAAAGGAATGGTGCCCAACCACTTGGACAGTTGGGGATTGAACGCCAACCTCCATGAAGCAAGACCATCGCTCTACCCGTCCTTTATTGAAGATAATGTTTGGAGTATGTAGATTTTTAAAATCTGACATACAGCTAGTAGCTAAAAAGGTGGCATCAAGGAAAACAAAGTATTCCAACCCTAATTGTTAATTAGTACTGCACAATACTTAAAAAATTCAAAATATAAAATTAGTGACAGTAAAACTAGCATGTAAAATTTGTCATATTTAGACATCCCATCCCATATATATACATTATACTGTATATATAATCCCTCACATCTGACCTTTTTTTTTCCCCCCTTCCATTTAAAGCACCACATCTGTGTATCTCTTGCATCTGTTAAAGCCCTGACAAGTGAAATGTTACTATTTTACCAGAATTCTTTGTTTGCCAAAGTAATTCAAGAAAATAAAAAGTATCTTTAGTTTGGAAATAAACCTTATTGCACATCACTATTTATTACTATACGCTACCATCCTCAATACAAACCTAGAAATGTGAGTGTGTCAGAGAGAAGCATGGCTGGGCCAAGGTGGTCTAGCAACTGGGAAGATTCAAACTTGCCTTCCACTACATACCGTTGTAGTATCTGGAAAAAATAAAGCTCCATAAGAAAATTCCCACCTATTACTGATGCAGAAGGGAAATAAAACTATAGTGCCTCTAATTGAGTGCAAATAATTAATGAGGAAAGGTCTGACAAAGCTTGGCAGAAGACTGGCTAGATCAGGGGTGGGCAACCTCTGGCACGCGTGCCAAACTTGGCACGCCGATGATTGTCTCTGGAATGCAAGAGCATAGGTTACCCTAAGCACAGATGCAAGCACATGTTACCCTAAGCACAGACAAAAAAAACTACTTTCCTTGGGGTATAAGCTTACATGCCATGACAGTATATGTACGTCCTGGTGGTGAAGAGGTTTAAGCTCTACGAAGCTAAAGAGGTCTCAAGAAAAAGAAGTTGATCTTGTTGCCATAGTTACTTTCTTTTTTTTACGTCATCAATCATGCCGATGTATGATGATTCCCCTCTATTTACTTTGGCTCATATTTTATGTAATAAGCCTTTCTAACCTAAAGGCTGCACCCATAACCATAGTGTACACTGACAATTATATCTGTGAAGGCAAAATACGCCATGCCTGCCCACCTTTAAAAATTAATTTCGTAAACTTTGAATTTAAACCCCCACAACATCTCCCCCCCACCTAAACCTCATGTGTTTGAATGCCGCCTGACTTCAGTTTGATTCATATTAATTAAACTCACTATACTATCTAAATCTAAAGCATCTATACTGTACCTTCGAAAGCTAAAGAAAGATAAGAATTCTTTAGGGGTGATGAAGTATGTGAAGAGATGGTTGCTCTTGCATCACTACCTGAGCGTGCTACCGGGGCTGAAATATGTAAAACAGTTGTGAACGAATTCTCTACTCGGCAAATTGACATTTCAAAAGTAGTATCCATCTCAACAGATGGTGCCCCAAACGTGACTGGTGAGAAAGCAGAATTTGTAAATCTGTTTGCAAAAAGTGTTGGTCATCCACTGATTGGCTTCCATTGCATCATACATGAGGAGGCTTTATGTGCAAAAGCTGGCCTAAAGGAACTGCAAGAAGTGATGCAAACAGTTACCAAGGTTGTTAATTACATTTGTGGTCGGCCTTTAAATAAAAGACAATTTCAAACTCTACTGGATGAGGTAGAATCTGTGTATAAAGGACTGAAAATGTACAACCATGTTCGTTGGCTTAGCAGAGGCTTGGTTCTGAAACGATTTATTGAATGCTTAGATGAGATAAAGCTCTATTTGAACAACCAACAAGTGTCATACCAGGAATTTTCTGACATCGTGTGGGTTTGTAAACTGATGTTTTTTGCAGATTTTTGTGAACGTTTAAATGAATTGAATATTAAGTTACAGGGCGCTGGTAAGACACTTGATGTTATGTTTTGTTACATAAAAGCTTTTGAAATGAAGCTTAAAGTTTTTAAGAGGGATGTATATAATGAGAGATTTAGATACTTTCTAAACCTAAAGAGGTACATCAGTGTTCTAAAAGATGACAGAACAGACCACAAATGTCTTCAAAAGCTGTTTGTAAACATTATCGAGTCAACAGTTTGGCAGTTCTCTACAAGATTTGCCAAATTCAGAGAACTGGAAGACACAGTAAAGTTCATCAAGTTTCCAGACAGCATCAAAATGGATGAACTAAACTTGCAAATGTTTTCATGGATAGACATGGATAATTTTGAGATGCAGTTGATTGAATTTCAGAGTAGCTCAATTTGGAAGCAGAAATTTGTTGACCTTAGAGTTGACTTGGAAAATATTGAAAGAGAGAGATTAAAGATGAAAGTAACAAAGAGAAATGCAGAAAACGAAGTATTAAGGACTTGGAATACTATTCCAGAAAATTATGTCTGTTTAAAAAACCTTGCAACAGCATTGCTAACCATGTTTTTGTCTACATATGCTTGCGAATCTTTGTTCTCAATTATGAACTTTGTTAAGTCTCGTAACAGGAGTAGCATGACAGATGAAACTAGCGCTGCATGCATATCTCTCAATGTTACTAAATATAAACCCGATGTAAAATCTCTGTCATCAGTTATGCAGCAGCAGAAGTCTCACTGACAGTATATAAAAGGAGTCAACAAGTTTTTTATCTGTTGTATTCTACTAAAGTCACAAAAGCTTAAAGGCTGTTGAAATGTACTTCTGAAGGTTAAATAATTTTTTTTTCTGTTTTCTGTTTTTTATACTATGTTTTACTGCACTGAGGTAATTTATTATTTTTTCGTTTAAAAAGTTCTTAAGAGATACCAAATATATTCTAAAAAAAAAAATGGTTGGCACGTGGAAAAAGTTTGTGTCAGAGACTTGGCTGATTTTGGCACGCACTCTCAAAAAGGTTGCCCATCCCTGGGCTAGATTAAACTTTTAGACATACAGTGGAACCTCAACTTACAAATGCCCCCTGCTTATGAATTTTTCTAGTTATGACCCCAATTTCGTCGGAAAATTTGTTGTTTTTCAGTTTTTTTGCTTTCTAAATATAAAAGTAATTATTATATACCACACCATGGGTTCCTCAACAATTAAGAAGTGGTGTGCAGTAAGGGAAGAAATGCAAAGTTTTGTTGAAACGACTCACCCAAATCAAGCTGCAGTAGGCCATTGCCTTAACCTTTTCAATGACACTGTGACGCCTCACAACAGACAAATGTTAGAATGCAGGGAAAAACAAGTCTCTATGGAAAGGTAGTGAGAAAAACAAGCGGTGAGCCACAACCAGGTCCTAGTGGTATGCAGGCAAAATGTAGGAGAGCACCCCAGAGAAGTCATCACTGCATGATGTTATAATGGAAGGGAACTCCCTTTCCAAACACCTCTCCTCTTCCCCCACCTCCTTACAGTCTTCCATATACCAACAAGTCATCAATAAAGGCAAGCTATAACTTGTATATACTATAGTACAAAATGTGTGTGTGTATAATGTGCGAAATGTATTTTGAAGTTAATATTTTTGGGAGTATGGAACAGATTACAGTAATTCAATTTACATTATTTTTTATGGGAAAAATTTGTTTTGAGTTACGACCTATCTCTGGGAACGGATTAAATTCATAAACTGAAGTACCATTGTATTTATTGGGTAAAGAAGTATAAGATTATTGGAAGAAATTTATAATAAGGAGTGGAATGAGTAATTAATATACAATATGTGTTAATTACTGACAGTGCAAAATATAAAACTATGTTAACAAAATGCAACATCACACTATGGTGCACACATTGAACTTCTGTCAGATAGTCCAAACTTTCTCCCGCTAGGTAGATATTATAGTGTATTATACACTAACATGTGCAGAAAATGTTATACACAATGAGAGGCTGAAACTAAGCAAATGAATCAACCCCCACACTTGAAAAGAAGGGAATATGTTGTTGTTTTGCACCATCTTGGAACCTTATCAAGTCCCAATTGAGACACTGTACAGTTGTTGTTGTTGTTTTTGTTTTAGATTTAGCTACTCAGACCAAGATGTCCAAGTAGCATGGGCTATGGTGAGCCTGTAGTGGACTTACCAGGCAAAGGAGAGGGGCTGTAACTTGGGTACTATACAGGAACTGAAGCCATTATAAGGTCAGAGTAGGTGGGGTACTAGGAGATGAGGAGAGGTGTAAGTGGAAAAAGTGAAACATGAACAATTAAGCTACAGGCAGTTTTCTGGATGAAAGGAGAGATTAAATAAAGTAAGCAGAGAAGGGATTGATAGTAAATGCAAAAAGTAAATAAAGGAAAAAGAGAGAGAAATTAATAGAGATAGAAGAAGCAGGAGGTCACAGGCGCAGACAGCCCAGTCAGATTATTTTCCAGAAGGAAGTAATGCATCAGGGCCACAGATAGAACTGTTTCTTCACAAATATCTGAATACTTATTTCAGCACTACAGATTACAACAACTTACCAGCTTGCTGCTAAAATTGCTGATAATTGCAACTATGCATAAGGAATATTATAAAGTTGTAAGATAATTAAGGTAGAAAGCTATACTTTAAAACCTTCAGGGTAGCTAAGTCTGCAAAACAAAACTTTACAATGCAAAGAAATACCATTCATAAACATAATTTACCTGGTGAGCAAGATATGAAGTGAAGGCAGCATCTCGTGATCGTACCCCCCACCAGATAGCGGAACCCAGACGTCCTTGAGACAGTGCACGCCGGCCCATTACCCGACACACACCAACCACTAAAAAATAAAAATACTCTAGTATATTCATATCAAACTCTACATTTTTTTTTTTTTTTTTGAGATATATACAAGAGTTGTTACATTCTTGTACAGCCACTAGTACGCGTAGCGTTTCGGGCAGGTCCCTGGAATACGATCCCCTGCCGCGAAGAATCGTTTTTTCATCCAAGTACACATTTTACTGTTGCGTTAAACAGAGGCTACAGTTAAGGAATTGCGCCCAGTAAATCCTCCCCGACCAGGATACGAACCCATGACATAGCGCTCGCGGAACGCCAGGCGAGTGTCTTACCACTACACCACGGAGACTGTTAAGAGATTAAGAGATTCTCCGTGGTGTTAAGACACCACGGAGATTTACTATGTTGTAGCTAAAAGCACATTATCATCACCATCGTTACCTTGTTTTCCACTTTCATACAGTGGAGAGGCATCAACCCAGAAAGAATAAAGGGAGCAATATACAATTATAGATACAGTACTTGGTTATTTAGATACAGTATATAGATACTGTATTACTAATTATAGATACAATGTAAACAAATAGAATTTGAGTGTACAGTATGCGAAAAACACATTTATGAGCATCCTGACTTGGTTGCTTACTGAGGTAAAATACTGCTGTCATAGTGTTTCATACAGTCATGTAGGGCAAGATTTGATTTATGGGCAATACAGGTAACTTTTAAAATATACTCACACGGTCATATTAGTACTGTACTAGGAAGTGCCTGAGTAAACCATCCAGCTAGATTAATATGTGGACAGTTTTAACCATAAACACTAAAAAAAAAACATTGCAAGACATAAATATCAATCCTGAGATCACCAAAGTGCACTTTGATTAACTACTAGTTTGATAAGAAATGTATATGTTTACCACTCTGAATGTTCAGTAATAGTCTGTGATGTGTGTCTATCTATCTATCTATCTATCTATATATATATATATATATATATATATATATATATATATATATATATATATATATATATATATATATATATATATATATATATATATATATATATAAATATATATATATATATATATATATATATATATATATATATATATATATATATATATATATATATATATATATATATATATATATATATATATGAACACATTGTAATGAACGGGGTGAGAACAGCTTGAGCTACCTCATCCCTTTACGGGCTGGGTTAAATGGGTTGTATAAATACAACACAAAGTGTGTGTAAATATACACGGTAGAGCTGTGTATTTATACCTCAATAAACTTATTTGAATTTGACTAGTTTGATTGAGTGTCACCGACTTGTCATTAGACAGCTGCATTCGAACCACAACATAATTTTCCTCACATTAATATCAATGAAAGAAAATTTTGCAGACCAGGGAGACCGAGAAGAAGGGAAGGACCAGGACAACCAAGCAAGTCTGCTTGGTTGTCTACTTCCCATCCAAAATCCTTATCTTGACCCTTTCCAAGTGCTATATAGTCGCAATGGCTTGGTGCTTTCTCTTGGTAGTTCCCTTCCTTTCCCATTCATTACATAATATGTGATGCTTATTATGGACAATTTACAAGTATCCTCTTACAAGAATGGGAAGCAAATATTCGACAGAAGCAGGTCTTAGCCTAAGTTTCATTATAATATTACTGTAATTTTTAACAAAATATCTATAAATATTTATTGTCTGTGTTTATGAATTAAGAAGTACAATATAATTTGCAACATATCAAGTTCCTAAGATTATTTTTCCACTGAAGGCAAGGGCAATTTAATTACTCCATAAATTTGGACAAAATTAAATTTTTTTAGTGTTAAAAATACAAAAAAGCAGTGCCTAGCTTACCTAAGCAATACTGTGCCATATGCTGATTTACCTCTCAAGTTACAATATACAGTACTACAGAACTTACCAACATTGTCAAAATTTCTGTCGCTGGCCATCTGTATAATTTTATGTGCACGCAAGTCATCAGTGAGAGGGAGCCTCTGAAGCACCATTTGTGACATGGCAATACCTGAGGGCCCACAGTGGTCCAAGTATAAGATCCCAACCTGCCACAAACTAGAGTGGCTCACCAACTCGCTGGCATAGTCCAGCAGAAGGGATTCCCTCAACTCTGGCAAGAATCTGTTGCAAGTACATATGGAAACAAGAATAGAACATAAAGGCCAATAATTAAAATGAGATATTTTATAATCATCTTCCCTTGTGTTTAAATGTATATTTTGTTTAATATTAGGAGCTAATAAATTTTAGTTGTAAAATTGTATTCGAATAATACAAATTAGCATTTCATATCTCATACTTCACTTTGTACACTTCCATACCGTAATTTAAATCTTACTTTTCATCTGTTTTCTGCTCCATAGTGTGATTCAACAAGTCAGTGACATGAGCAGTAAACCAAGTATTGTCAAAGACTTGCTGGCATTCTTTGATTACCTGGAACACACAAGTATCATAACAATGAAATAAGGAAATTTTTCAATATTTTAAAATACTATTGTCTGAATAAAGTCATGGTTGGAAAAAATAAGTTGAGTAGAGTCTGGCATATAGATCCAGGGGGACCTAGGCATGTTTTGGGGAGCAGTCAATAATTTAGATGCATCTTGACTGCAAGCAAGATGACTTGCTTGCAGTCAAGCAAGAGGTAAATTACATTCTACCAAAATTTAACTCAAAACTTTGAGGGGGGGAAAGAAATGGTTAGTGAATCATATCTACTTTTTGCATAAACATTTAACTCAAGATTCAACTTGAAAAAATTATGAAACTGATCTTTAAAACATTTATGAATGTGTAGTTAAATAAAAATCCTTTCACCTTCATCAGGCACTTAAATATGTGCTGAAGTATTTTACACATAATTTACAGAAATCTAATTTTTCTGAGATGAGACCAATACAACATATCCCTCGGCTACAACACATGTAACTGGAAATTTATGTTACCTGATGAGAATCACCTTCCATGGCAGCAAGCAATACATTATCTAATGGTGTTGTTCTCTGTTCTCCACCAGTGCATGCAATGGCATCCTGCGCAGCACTGCTTAAACGAAAAAGTTTCACTGTTGGACAAGTGAACAGTAAGGAAGATACCATTAAATGATACCAAGTGTCCATCAGATCACTCAAGTTGTTAATAGTGTTTAGGTCTCCACAAAGTATCTGAAACAAAAATAATTATTGTAACAAAATATTCCATTATAAATGAGATTAATGTAATGTACTAATTTGAATAACTTGACTCGATCTGCTATTTATACTCTGATGCACTTTTCTACATAGAATTCGTTGGACAAAGGAGAATGTATCCCTCATTCCATTTCATTGTTTAGTGTGTACAGTATAATGTGGCAATTCTTCTATCAAAATCAATACCTCTACTTCCACTGCAGACAATGTGAACCATACTTCCAGGAACAACGACACTAGAAATAGTGTTGCTGGAAATAACAACACTAATTCTTGCAATTTCATTCCCTTCATAAACTATAGTTCCATCAATGTCTGCCTCCTTCAAATCGTCACATGACCATGGACATTGGATAAAATTTCATCTTATGTGATAATCAAAATATAAATCTTACATACAGAATTGTATATAATAATTTAGATATGGAATAAGGAAGGTTAATTCAGAGTTAAATGACAAGCTTCTCAAACCATATACTGTATCTGGGTTGTTTTCAAAATAATATGACTACTTAATTATACAAGATAAAATAGTTCAGGTCATTACTAACACTATACAACTCACATTTGACTCTTAATGGGTTGTGCATTGTCACTATTTGGTGGCATGAAGAGATATTTTATAAAATGTCACTACCAAACTGACAACCTTCAAGCACTCTTGGTGAAAGGAAATTTCAGGCTATGAGAGCTTACATTTTTTAAGTAGTTAACACTTTCGAGTGCCTGGCAGGCAACCTGCCGCACACCGCAAGGTAGGCCGAGCATTGGCCATGAGCACACACACAACATACAAATGTTTATTCTCTTTTCAGCTTTCTTACCTCAGTTTTCATGCTACGTCATTCATTTTGATATCACATTCTTCGAAATATCACTGCGCGCGTTTTAAAACCAATCCCATAATATTCGGACAATGAATAGAATTTTTTACAAATTTATTAATCTGCGCAGTAGGCTGAGTGTTGGCCGTGAACACACAAACCACACTCGAATGTTTATACTCACATCAATTTCAGCTTTCTCACCTCAATTTTTGTGCTACATCATTTATTTTGGTATCAAATTGCTCGTAATATCATGTTGTGGATTTAAAAACCAGTCCCATAATATGCAGGCAATAAATGGAATCTTTACAAATTTATTAATTGATGACGGCGTTACAGTCATCATGACCTCTGCGTATTTTGGTTTTATGACGTTGAGACCGGCATCAGAATGCAAAAGTGTTAAGTAACCAGTGAACTACCAGGTAAATATTGATTGTTCACGATCTGGGATGTGAATACAGTATACCATACATGGTGCATTTGTTATATATTTGTGTTACTCCTGAGAAAGTTGGTGATTCCAACTAAATTGTCGAGTAAAGATGAGCAACATACTGTTCACAGTTACCGTTACTGGTATTGAATACCACCACCACCACCATACACCTTTTCAAGATTACACAATTGACTTCTCTACATTTGCTTGGTCCTTCAATATTCTGTATTTTTAATTCTTCTAACTTGATTAATACTAGTTTTAATTAACCTTGAAGCACCAGGTTTAACTTTCCCACTGATATACTTACTGACTTAGAATTATATTTTTACACAGCTGTCAACATTTCTGTACTGATATTCAGTACACTTTAATTAAAGAAGACAGCTCATAAGAGAACATATTACCTTACAAACTGTTTGCAAATGATGGCAAGTAGTAAAGTGTCCTTCTTGCAAGCGTCGTTCACATTCATCTTGCCAGTGTTGCCAGCGTACTGTGAACTCTGCAACTGAAACGCCTCCATACACCTGTTAGAAACAAGTATAAACAATAATCAAAACGTTTATTTCTGAGCAAGTTATTCTGCTGCTCCCCAAGGGCTAATGAAATGTTGCACAATACAATTGTGTTCAGTCAGAAGGGGATCATAGTATCCTTGCTCAGTCGTGTACTCACCTAGTTGTGCTTGCGGGGGTTGAGCTCTGGCTCTTTGGTCCCGCCTCTCAACAGGTGTACAGATTCCTGAGCCTATTGGTGTACAGATCTGAGCCTATCATATCTACACTTGAAACTGTGTATGGAGTCAGCCTCCACCACATCACTTCCTAATGCATTCCATTTGTCAACCACTCTGACACTAAAAAAGTTCTTTCTAATACCTCTGTGGCTCATTTGGGCACTCAGTTTCCACCTGTGTCCCCTAGTGCGTGTGCCCCCTTGTGTTAAATAGCCTGTCTTTATCTACCCTGTCGATTCCCTTGAGAATCTTGAATGTGGTGATCATGTCCCCCCTGACTCTTCTGTCTCCCAATGAAGTGAGGTTTAATTCCCGTAGTCTCTCCTCGTAGCTCATACCTCTCAGCTCGGGTATTAGTCTGGTGGCAAACCTTTGAACTTTTTCCAGTTTAGTCTTATGCTTGACTAGATATGGACTCCATGCTGGAGCCGCATACTCCAGGATTGGTCTGACATATGTGGTATATAATGTTCTGAAAGATTCCTTACACAAGTTTCTAAAGGCCATTCTTATGTTAGCCAACCTGGCATATGCTGCTGATGTTATCCTTTTGATACGAGCTTCAGGGGACAGGTCTGGCGTGACATCAACCCTCAGGTCTTTCTCTCTCTGACTCTTGAAGTATTTCATCTCCCAAATGATACCTTGTATCTGGTCTCCTGCTTCCTATCCCTATCTTCATTACATTACATTTGCTTGGGTTAAACTCTAACAACCATTTGTTCGACCATTCCTGCAGCTTGTCCAGGTCTTCTTGAAGCCTCAAGCTGTCCGCCTGTCTTAATCCGTCTCAACATGTGAAACTGTCTAGGAGTATCTGTAGAAAGTATCAATCCAGCATAGATAAAATGTTTGTGCTTGCCAATGGTAGCTTCTGATCCATATAACCACCAATCCCTGCCGAAGCATGCTATTTCCCACCACCACCACGAGACAGCACCACTATGGTCACCTAAATACCCATAAAGATTCCATATGCATGCTGGTTTTAACAAGACATGCCTAAGCAAAGGAAAAGAGAGGAGGGGGAAACCCACTTTTACTATATTATTGCCCTTTTCTCTCTCTCTTCACCCAATGAAAGTGGAAAATGGGATAATACAGTATTGAATAAATGGAAAGGGACAGAGAGTGATTAACATGCATGGAGTTAATAAAATGCTATTAAATGCAGTAATGAGTTTATATACAAGAATTAGAGCATGTGTAATAAGTAAACAAATCCACAAGGGCCGTGATGAGGGTTCGAACTTCTGCCCAGGATGAACCCATACGTGCCTTAGTTGATTATGCCATGACATGGTTAAAAGAATTGCAACTGGGAGTGCTACTGCCTTCATACGGATTCTGCAGCCTCTCCGAGAAACAAACCAGGGTTTTACACAATTCCCCCATGCACCCGGGCTCAGTCAACCTGACAGAGTCAACAACCTGACAGTCAACATCCTGTCGAACATCCTAGGTGTAAGTTCGAACCCTCATCACAGCTTGTTGAAAGGGCTATTCACCTGGAAATATATATCTTAAATACTTAGTATTTAGCCCTATACCAGGATTTAGGGTTATATTATGTGTGTGCTTACAACAAGACCTAAATATTTAAACAATCTGCTTACATAATAAATATGTCCTATGCTCGTTGGTTCCCGGGCAAGTGCCTATTGGCCCATGCAGTAAGATGGCTCTGTTTGACGACATAAGAGTTAGGGGAGGTTATCTTGAGATGATTTTGGGGCTAAGCGTCCCCACGGCCTGATTTTCGACCAGGCCTCCATTTTATTACACACACCCCCACCCCCAGGAAGCAAGCATAAGAAATATTGCCGGAACAACCGTGGACATTTTCAAAAGGAAACTAGATTTATTCCTCCAAGGAGTGCCGGACCAACCGGGCTGTGGTGGGTATGTGGCCCTACAGGCCGCTCCAAGCAACAGCCTAGTGGACCAAACTCTCAAAAGTCAAGCCTGGCCTCGGGCCGGGCTTGGGGAGTAGAAGAACTCCCAGAACCCCATCAACCAGGTATCAACCAGCCCATAGCAGCTGTCTAACTCCCAGGTACCTATCTACTGCTAGGTGAACAGGAACATCAAGGT
>NC_091176.1:11973806-12003806 GCF_040958095.1 Procambarus clarkii | reverse complement strand
GCTCCCTCCCATGCCATTAATCTTATCACAACATTACTATACAGTACAGTATTTACATTTATTTCTACAGCATGAACTTATCCAAGCTAATTCATCAAATTAAAGAAGAAAAGCTACATATTTATTAATACATGAAACAAAAAATAATATCACGAAGTCACACCATGTGTATGGGAAATGATAAAAAGTTGGTGGGTTTATCACAATTATCTCTCACATACTTCAACACATCTTTGAAGATTCAACATACAGATAATTTATTCCTAAGTCGAAAATGGATGATGTATTGTAATAATCAAGTTATAGATGAAAATTGGGACAACCGGTATACCTGATAGACTGGCATCTTTCTCAGAAGTTCATCCATCGAGAGGAAAGGATCACTGTCAGCACTTGGATGATTTGCCAACATATGACGAGTATCTTCCATTCGTCCCTGAAGTACCAGTCCATATACCTAAAATGACACATACAAATTCAGGTGAAAAAATAAAGTTAAACATAGGCATTTGCATGAAGTGAAAAAGAATTTGTTGAGTGGCCCTCCCCCCCACCCTAACATAATTAGCTTCCTGGAACAAACACAAGATCCATCTATCACATATAGTAGGTATGACAGAAAATAGGTAGGGAGCGAGTACACTAGAAAATATAAAGCTGGAAAGGAGGTCTAAAAGCTAATACTGTATACAGTAATCTTGTAGGCACAAATAGGTGAATACAGTGCCAGAAATGCCAGAGTTCTGTCAACTTTAACCACCTGTGGGGAAGCATTGTTACTAATGGTCATGTCACATAATTTAAGGAAAGAAAACACTGGAAGATTCTCAATACAGTACAGCACCAAAGGCTTTCTTACTGTAATACAAAAGAACAAATCAATAAATTCAAATCCCCTTGCAAGCTATACAGTACAAAGATTCAAAAGAAAGGCCATTATTGATCTGCTACCAACTTGTACTACTCCCCCCCTTACCGTTACAAGATAGCAGCGTTCTACTGGACAACAAGGTCATGAGAGGCACCAGTCCTCACATTGAGACACTGGAACACCTGAGCAGCCTTGGCAGGGAGATTTGAAAAAAATATCTGGTAAGTCAGTACAGAATGTCACCCTTCCCTGACTGAGAATATCGACTTCTACGGGATCCGGTTGGATCTTGGGTTAAGAATACACAAAAAATGAGAAGTGTCTCAGTAAGCATAAAACTGAGAAAGGAGAAGACAAATAACGACAGGAAAATACAATTATGATAGATGAATTAAAAAAAATTATCTGCCCAAGGGGTAATGTTAAGGTAGAGCAAATGCAGATCACTAAATGTTGCTACTACTGCAAATGTTGCTACTACTGCAGTGTGATTGCAAATAACCATCAACTGAGAAAACACCATCTTTAACTTCCCCTGTGGGCAGCTGATGCCATCCAGTTAACCCTTAGACAGCGGTTATCGTCAATTGTTGATTCACAGGGTAATGGAGTTATTGTCATATGAAGATTTAACAAATTATTGTCTGGGTTTTACATGTGGACATAATGGGTCTATGTGGATGTAGTGAAATTTACCTTGACCCATTAAGAAAATCCTGCTACCATTTCATGGTACAGTACAAATGCGGTTATCATCATGAATGTTACTAGGGGAATGCGGTCATCATCATGAATGTTACTAGGGGAATGCGGTCATCATCATATGATGATTTAAACATTTATTGTTTGTCAATAATTTTTTTTTACATGTATGATGTAAATATGGATATAAAAGTTCTCTGTGGATGTAAATAAAGAAAAAGAAATGATAAAACAATCAGTGAAACATCCGAGGATAAAACAGGAAGTGTCAGCATAGTCGAGCACCAGGCGTTGACAAGTGCCAAACGCTGTCTTGTAGTCTGACTCCATGCAGTGAAATTATAAATATTCACTTATTTTTTTGTTTTCTTACATTCTGCATACAAATTAATAATTCTATAATGATTTTTTTTTGGTGCAAAGGCGGGTATGATCATTTCTCTATAGCTGCCATCTCAGGCTTAAAGAACCATTGTAATATGCTCATGAAATTTAAATACATGGGAAAGCCTGTTTAATAGTACTGAATCAGTATAATAACCTAAGGTTACAAGGTGACTAAAAAGAAACACTAGTTAAAACAATATTAGAAGAAAGGCATGTGTGATATGTAAAATTATGGAGAAATAGGAGAAAGCTTAGTTATTAAAACTAGAAATAAGACATGGCAAAGAGATTTGAATTGTCTTAATTTAAAATCAAAGCACCACAGACTTATGCCATAATTGTGTTTCAGTTTTTCATATATGGAGAGGAAGTAGAAATATAAAATGTAAAGTGCCATGAAATGAAGTACTGTACTAGTATATACCCTTTACAGTAACAGACAAATGCCTTATTTCATGGAGCAGATACAATTAAGCATTCCAAGGAAAGTTTTTTTTTACCTAATAAATTAATGTAATGAGACACTCTCGCATTCAATATTCAGTACCATGGTACATAAAGGAAAACTAAGGTTTTACATAAACGCTGGCTGACTGCTTAACCTTGTGGAACATGTTTGTGGTGCCACACAATGTAACAAAGATTGCCATCTTATCCACCACACACAGCATGGGAAGATTGATTCAATATCCTTTGAGTGAGTTATGTCATAGGACATGACATATGGGATTCTGATAGTTTTGTAATTGCAATTCTTAGTGTTTGTAGACTACATTAAGTCAATAACCTTTTTTTGATCGCACACACTGCATTTTTAATTTGAGTGCTGCATCATATAAATGTAATCATTGTTAATTTGCAATTCCTTTGAAATATTGTTTTCACATTTTGAAAACTATTGGGGTCCTTATATGATCCTTATAACAAAGAAATATAACTTCAAAAGATGTGATAAACATCACAAAGAATGCAGGCAATATGAGTGTTTCATGAAAATTAGATGATGTTAAACAAAGAAAACTAACATGCAAAGAAAGGCCACATAAGTGTCATCTTGGAAAGTCTAACATGTGTAAGATTCTATTGTACAAAACATATTAACATACAAGAGTAAAGAAGTCCATTAGAAGAAGTGGTGGACTCATAGATGCTTTTCCCGCAGTTAGTTCCAACAAAATGTATTCCCTAAGCATTACTTACAGCTTCCCAGAATGATGCGTGCTGGTGTGGATGTTCAGCTTCCATAGCTTCATTTTTATTCTCTAGACACTGCGTAAAGTGGGAGCGAATCCACAAAACCAGCTGTCCTAATATCAGTCCACCTGGCCAGAAATGTGAGTTCAGGTTACATGACATTACAATTCCTCAGTATTTTTCATTGTATTGTACAAAATGTCAACAATATTAAATTTTAAAGATGAGTAAGAACACTTTTCAATGCATATACTAAAGATGCAATTTTTATGGCATGTAACTTTAATGATATAAAAACCTGGAAGGATAAAGTATTGTGTGTAGGAAAGGTCTCATGGATGCATAAATGGATCACAAATCAAGGACCAGCTATTAAGACAGATGACAGTCTGATTGGTGATACAATTCTTCAGGGAAGCATCATGTCATAAAGACTTGTCCTTGACTGGTGTTTATTTTAATAACTCCAAAAGCAGTGTTTATCAAAATAAGGTGCCAAATCCAGAAGTTTATATAGCAGTCACAGAAAATGCCAAAGAAACATCAAACTGAAAGTTTAGATAGTCTGGAAACAGCACTCTTGTGGCTTCATCTAGAAAGACAATCCTTAAGGGAAAAAAAGAATTGCACTATATAATGCCTGAAAAATTGGTTATACCATTAGAAAAGAGGTACAATACAGCCTTGAGTATGTGTATTTGAATATGCATTTGTGTAGTATTTCCATGTATGTAATGTATGTAATATTTCCATTTTTGTAGAGTGGAACTATGTTTGCCTTATTTCAATTATTTGCCAAGGCTCCTGAACACAAAGATGATTGAGAAATCAATTTCAGTGGAATGTTAAGCTTAGATGCGCTTTCTCTCAGAACCCAAGGTGAAACCCCATCTGGGTCAACTGCTTAGTTCCTCGAGTATTTTTTACACTGTTTCAAGACACATCTATGTACGGTACTCTATGCTGTTCTCTGAAATCCGTATTGTCTGTGGTTTTTCGAAAACTTCACTTTGCACAAACACTTTGAAACTGTTTGTTTAGTGTTTCACAAACACTTGCGTTTCATTCGCAGTGAATCTGTTCCCCATTTTCAACCTCTGAATTTTATCTTTTACCTGCAATTTACTTTTAATGAATTTATAGAATAGGCCTGGTTCTGTTTTATAGTTGTCTGCTATCACTTTCTCAATTTTTTCTGCCTCTCTCCTAACTGCTGTGTAGCTGTTTCTGGCTTCTTTATTTTCTAGTATGGTTTGATGGTTTGGCCTCTTCCTATATTAATTTAAATTTTTTTGTCTTTTGTTCTCTGGCTCTCTCACTTTATGTTGAACCAGTCCTGCTTTCTAGTTCTGCATCTCTGTAATAGTATCAATTTCCTTGTACATTCATCATATACTGTATCTTACAAAATTTGTCAAACATCTCATTTACTTCCTTTCCTAATGATAAATCTTTCCAATCAAATTTATTAAAGAACTTGCTAAGTTCTCCACAGTATTTTCTCTTGAAGTCAAGTTTTTCCACTACAGTATTTTCCTTTCTCCAACCGCTTCTAAATTATACTGGATTTCACATTTGATTTCCAAAAGGGCATAGTTGCTCTTGCCCTTTATAGGCAAGGAACTATCAAATATCTCTTCTCTTTCCTGGAAAATACCAAATCCAGCAATGATGAAACATCACATTCTCTCATTCTTGTGCACTGTTTTACATGTTGGTGCATGAAAGACTCCAATATGAGGTTTACAAATCGGCCAATCCCAAAGTCCCATGTTCTTATGTCATAGAGATTCCAGTCTATCAATTTTAAACTGAAGTAACCAAGTATCAACAATCTTGATTTATCTTTATCTGCTTTTACAAAATCTCTCTCATGATCATTATAAGGCCCTCTATTTTGTCAACTCCTCCTTAGTCTATGTGTTGCTTGCTGATGGCCTGTATGCAGTAATGATCAGTTTATCATTCTGACTGCAGCTCTCCAACACCATTGTCAACTTTTCAAGGGATAAAGTATTAATTCCCTTACCTTTAGTTGTTCCTTCACCAAAGCAGCAACACGTCCAACTTTTCAGTCGCATTTCCAAATAACACAGTCCCTCGGGAATACCACCTCATTTAAAATTTCATCTTCCACTTTTGTGTCTGTCGGTGTGACAGTATCTGGCATCTTAAGCTGTATTATATCACTTAACTCCAGCATTTTTGTCCTTGCATGAGTGTGTGTTCATCCATATTTGTGAAGCTATGAATGCTATGGGTGCATGTGCATGTAAGAGCATTGCTGCATTGTGTTTGTGTAGCAATTAAAATGTAATCATTTATTTTACCTGGTTTCTTGTCAATAAACAGAATTTCAATGAGACTAAGAATGAGCTCCATCTTGTAAAGTAACTGTCCACTAGCCTTCATTTCTCCTTGGTCTTCTTCGCACTCGTGGGCCATGCTTATATCTTCAACACATGCTTGGATCATTGATCTGAATGTAAAAAAAAAAAAAAAAAAAAAAGTTTTATTGAAGTCTCCAGTTACTGCTCACCTGTGGAAATAAATTCTAGCACCTACATCATTTGATCAAACTAAACCTAAACAATTTCATGATCTTTTCATATATATTTTAATATATTGAAATACTGTATGGTAAATATCTATAAAGATAAAACAGGAATACAAATGTACAGCTTTTTTTTTGTTTTTACAAAAATCTATTTTTTTTTATCTTTTTACTGTGATAAATTATTATACAGTATTTTGCTTATGAACTCACAAATTTACAATGCAGAAACCTTATCATTAATTTGAAAATAAAAGCTGGCTAGGTACAGTATACTCTTAAGGCACTCCCTGCAATTTCAGTGCTATATACCTTAACAAAAATATAATATAAATTTCCCCACCTGTATTCTCTGCATTTTTTTACAAGCACAGGTTTAAGATTGTCAGGCCCAGCTTGTTTTACAGCAGCTTGCAGTGCAATAAATGTTCCCATGGATTCATTTATCAATTTTCTTGCTTGTCGACTGCACAGCCATGAGTAAGACTTCACTTCATACATTTTGACTTTACCTTTCATTTCTGACTCATATTCTGTAAATAAGAATCAAATATAAGATTCACTATATAATAAAGCAAGCATTGTAGCTTCTGAGTAGTTGGGCATACAGTGGAAAGAAGAGCGGGGGTATGCTGGGAAGGAGAGAAAGGGGGGGGGGAAGGAAAGGGGAAGAGAAAGGAAAGGGGAAGAGAAAGGAAAGGGGAAGAGAAAGGAGGAGAGGAGAAGAGGGAAGATTGGGAGAGATATAAGGGAGGAGAGGAGTGAGGGTGGGGGGATGTTGGTGGAGAAGGGGAAGAGGGTAGGAATGGAGAAATGGAAGAGGGTAGGAGAGGAGAAGAGGAAGAAGGTAGGATAGAAGAGGAGAGGAGAGAGGTGTGTATCAATGTGAGTGAATTAAGGATGGAGAAGTTTGTCTAGAACAATTTATAAAAAAAACAGCATTGAATGTAATGAAACACCATTTTCCGAGTTGAGCTCCGGAGGCTCCCTGAAGCTAATGGACTGATATCCATTATATTAGTCTAGAGCATCAGTTAATTGGAGTCTTCAGCCTACTGGGAACCACGAGTCAGACCCTGGTTCCCTCAGAGAGGCGAAGGGACCAACGGCTTATGAACACTCCACTTTGAGAGTATAGTCATGTCTGCCATCGACTGGGGGTATCACCCAGGAAGAAAGGACTATTACAAACCCCAGCAGGTAAAACATTGCAACCGAGGACCGAACAGAGCCCAAGAACTCCCCCCCCCCTCCCCCCCAGGAGGAAACAATAAACCAGCAAACATCCACTCAACCAGTGGGCCCGCTCGTTAGAGACTTTCCCCCGCCTGGGAGGGGGAGTCTCTAGCGGCCCACTAACACTAGATTTAAGTTGCCTGGCGTTGAACTTCCTCCAATGCAACTACTGTATGTCTTTCTGAAGATGAAGAGACAACCTGAATTTCTTACATTACAATCAGAAATTATAAAAAAGTTTACATAAACACTACTTTTCTTACCTTTGTCATCATACTGCACTTTATAAGGAAACATCAGAAGGGAACTAACACCTCCAATTACACATTGCATTCCACTGGAAATCACTGGATCTGGAATAATCTGTAACAAAAATCCATGTTTAGATAAGTTTAATCTATACTAAACATTGTACAATACTGTACAATATACTAGACTCCCACTCAAACAGAAATTTAAGTACCTTAAGATCCAGAAACAACGGTACAGTTCTCGACTTCTCGTCTCAACTATATCATCAGGAATACTGGGTTCAAATCCAAGGTAGGACAGAAATAGTTGGGCATGTTACTGTTCACTTAATGCCTCTGTTAGCATAGCAGTAAATAGGTACCCAAGAGCGCTGCATCTTTAGGAGGTCAGTAGCACACACGCAAACACATATATACACACACTTATGTGGAATATACTGTATACATATTCCACATAAGAGGTTGATCTGGAAACTGGAAATTGGAGGGGTGATAGGTACCTTCTAACATGGATGTACTTTCGAATTATTTATATACGAATATAAAATTATTTATATATATAATATATATATATATATATATATATATATATACTATATATATATACTATATATATATATATATATATATATATATATATATATATATATATATATATAGGAGGTCAGAACGCACTTCTCAGCCTACTATGCAATGCCCGATTTGCCTAATAAGCCAAGTTTTCATGAATTAATTGTTTTTCGACTACCTAACCTACCTAACCTAACCTAACCTAACTTTTTTGGTTACCTAACCTAACCTATAAAGATAGGTTGGGTTGGTTAGGTTTGGTCATATATCTACGTTAATTTTAACTCCAATAAAAATAAATTGACCTCATACATAATGAAATGGGTAGCTTTATCATTTCATGAGAAAAAAATTAGAGAAAATATATTAATTCATGAAAACTTGGCTTATTAGGCAAATCGGGCCTTGCATAGTAGGCTGAGAAGTGCGTTCTGGCTATTAGGTACGACATATATATATATATATATATATATATATATATATATATATATATATATATATATATATATATATATATATATATATATATATATATATATAATATATATATATATATATATATATATATATAATAATATATAATATATATATATATATTATACACACACACACACACACACACACAAAGCAAGCCACAAGAATGAGGGAAGGAGATGTACCGTCAGTACTGGATCTAGTATTCACCAGGAAAGAAGAAGAGATTTTTGACATCCAGTACCTTCCTCCCTTGGGAAAGAGTGATCACGTCCTGTTAGACATTAAATATGCTTTAAGATATCATCTAGAAGAAAATGGGGACATTGAAACAGTTGATAAACTCGATTTAAGGAGAGGCAACTATGGGGAACTTCGAAATTTTTTTAATGAGTGTAATTGGACAGAATTGTTGCTAGGCAGGGAAGTAAATGAAATGTATGCCAAATTTTTAAAACTATACGAGGAAGGCACACAAACATTCATACCAAAACAGAGATGCAGGGCCAGAAAACAGGATTGGTTCGACAGAAATTGTGAGAGGGCAAGAGACCAAAAGACACAAAAATGGAATCAGTATAGGAAGAGGCCAAACCCCCAAACATACCAGCGATACAAAGATGCGAGAAACAACTATACAGCAGTAAGGAGAGAGGCAGAAAGAAATTTTGAAAAAGGGATAGCAGATAAATGTAAAACAGAACCGGGCCTATTCTACAAATTCATAAACAACAAATTGCAGGTAAAGGATAATATCAAGAGGTTGAAAATGGGAAACAGATTCACGGAAAATGAAAAGGAAATGTGTGAAACATTAAATGAAAAGTTCCAGTGTGTTTGTACAAAATGAAATCTTCAGAGAACCAGACACAATAAGAATTACAGAGAACAACATAGAGCGGATAGGTGTGTCTAGAGATGAAGTGGAAAATATGCTAAAGGAGCTCGGGAAGAACAAAGCAGCTGGCCCAGATTGCGTTTCACCATGGGTTCTGAGAGAATGTGCATCTGAGCTCAGCATTCCACTTCACCTGATCTTTCAGGCATCCCTGTGTACAGGAATCGTAGCAGACGTGTGGAAACAGGCTAACATAGTTCCAATCTACAAAAGTGGCAGCAGGAAAGACCCCCTCAATTACAGGCATACCACAGAATAAGAGTTTAATCCGTTCCTGGAGACGCCTCGCCTTCCGAAAACTCGCATTCCGAAGTTAATTTCCCATAAGAAATAAAGGGAAATGAATTAATCCGTTCCTGACTACCCCAAAAACCCCACATCAAACTAAATTTTTATACCTAATTCATCTAAATAAACCTACAAAACTGTGTTCCAGTTATTACTTACCTTGCTGTCGAGTGCTGTAGGCGTATGGAAGATGGTGAGGAGGGGGGGAGGAGGAGAGGAGTTACTGTTTGGAAGGGGAGTCCCCTTCCATAATCACATCACATAACCCCATGCCTTGTAACACTATGGATACCACTTCTCTTTCTAAATTTTTCAAACCAGCCCCTGCTTGCCTTAAACTCTTTCTTATCTGCATCACTTGTTGCAGGGGTATTCTTTAGAAGGTCTTCGTGCAACACCCTGGCTTTCTCACAAATAATGGCCTCCGAAACACTATCACCCCTCAACTCCTTGTCGTGTATCCAAATTAATAACAACTTTTCCACTTCTTCAAGTATTTGTGGTCTTTGTGCCGTTAATGTTCTTACTCCTTTTGCCACTTTAGCACCCATAATCTTATTTTTCTTCTTAAGTATAGTGCATATTGTTGATGTGGCTTTGTTGTACTGCCTACAAAGTTCAACAACACGTGTACCGTTCTCATGCTTCCGAATGATCTCTTGTTTCTCCTCTATTGTCATCCTCACATGAGCTTTCTGGCCTTTATCCTTACCACTGGCTTTCTTGGGACCCATGGTGAGATATATAATAACAAATTGTATAGACAAATCACCAAAAATCCAACAAAACACTGAAAATCCGCGAGAAGAATTGATGTGGGGGTAGTCACTGAGCGCGAGACAATAATAAACTGAGGGGCGGCGGGGCGGAGGGGCGACGAACGCGCTAGGTCGGCTGTACGCGTATCAACAAACTCGCGTCCAAACTCGCCTCCCGAAGTAACCATCGCCTTCCGAGACAAATTTTTGGAGTAAATACACCTCGCCTTCCGAAAACCTCGCATACAGGGACAATCGCATTCCGAGGTACCACTGTATAGACCTGTATCATTGACAAGTGTAATAGTGAAAGTATTGGAAAAGCTAATCAAAACTAAATGGGTAGAACACCTGGAGAGAAATGATATAATATCAGACAGACAGTATGGTTTTCGATCTGGAAGATCCTGTGTATCGAATTTACTCAGTTTCTATGATCGAGCCACAGAGATATTACAGGAAAGAGATGGTTGGGTTGACTGCATCTATCTGGACCTAAAAAAGGCTTTCGACAGAGTTCCACATAAGAGGTTGTTCTGGAAACTGGAAAATATTGGAGGGGTGACAGGTAAGCTTCTATCATGGATGAAAAATTTTCTGACTGATAGAAAAATGAGGGCAGTAATCAGAGGCAATGTATCGGAATGGAGAAATGTCACAAGTGGAGTACCACAGGGTTCAGTTCTTGCACCAGTGATGTTTATTGTGTACATAAATGATCTACCAGTTGGTATACAGAATTATATGAATATGTTTGCTGATGATGCTAAGATAATAGGAAGGATAAGAAATTTAGATGACTGTCATGCCCTTCAAGAAGACCTGGACAAAATAAGTATATGGAGCACCACTTGGCAAATGGAATTTAATGTTAATAAATGTCATGTTATGGAATGTGGAATAGGAGAACATAGACCCCACACAACCTATATATTATGTGAGAAATCTTTAAAGAATTCTGATAAAGAAAGAGATCTAGGAGTGGTTCTAGATAGAAAACTATCACCTGAGGACCACATAAAGAATATTGTGCAAGGAGCCTATGCAATGCTTTCTAACTTCAGAATTGCATTTAAATACATGGATGGCGATATACTAAAGAAATTGTTCATGACTTTTGTTAGGCCAAAGCTAGAATATGCAGCTGTTGTGTGGTGCCCATATCTTAAGAAGCACATCAACAAACTGGAAAAGGTGCAAAGACATGCTACTAAGTGGCTCCCAGAACTGAAGGGCAAGAGCTATGAGGAGAGGTTAGAAGCATTAAATATGCCAAAACTAGAAGACAGAAGAAAAAGAGATGATATGATCACTACGTACAAAATAGTAACAGGAATTGATAAAATCGACAGGGAAGACTTCCTGAGACCTGGAACTTCAAGAACAAGAGGTCATAGATTTAAACTAGCTAAACACAGATGCCGAAGAAATATAAGAAAATTCACCTTCGCAAGTAGAGTGGTAGACGGTTGGAACAAGTTAAGTGAGAAGGTGGTGGAGGCCAAGACTGTCAGTAGTTTCAAAGCGTTATATGACAGAGTGCTGGGAAGACGGGACACCACGAGCGTAGCTCTCATCCTGTAACTACACTTAGGTAATTACACTTAGGTAATTACACACACACACACACACACCCTAATCCAACCAAGTTAGCACCCCCAATAACTTGAGCCTCTATCATTTTAATCAGTCCTTCATGTGGCACTGTATCAAAAGCTTTGCAAAAGTCAAGGTACACAACATCACAAACCTTACCATTATTAAATGCCTCAACTATGCTGGAATAAAATTATAGCAAATGTGTTAAACATGAATGGCCATTTGTAAAACCATTTTGTGAATCATTTATTAATTCATGTTTTTCAAGATGAAGACAAATGGTATTTGGAATTATCGATTCAAGTAACTTTCCCACAATGGACGTTAAGCTAATTGGCCGATAGTTTGACGCAAGTGATCTATCTCCTTTCTTGAGAATTGGTACCACATTAGCAACCTTCCATGACTCTGGCATTCTGCCTGACTCTAATGATGTATCAAATATGAGGACAAATATGAGGACAACGGCTTGCAAAGCTATTCTTTGCATTTTTTAAGCACAATGGCAAACATTTAGTCTGGCCCTGGGGATTTGTTTGGCTTGAGTTTTACTATTTGTTTAATAACATCATCCCTTGTAACTACTAAACTAGTCAACACACACACAGGATGCCTATCCCCAACAAAATAAATTATATTTTGCTGAAATGGAAAAGAATGGAAGTCTTCCAATGGAAAGAATCCATGCATTCATTGAATCAGAATTTAGTACCTATAATTATTTAAAAGATCCAAAAATTTTAAAATGTGCTTTCTTGAAATGATTTTGCCATCAAAAGGTACATAAAAGCATGTTTGGTTATTTTTAATAAATAAATTATAATATTAGTTGCAAAAGATGACTAAAAAAAAATTCTGCTTTATTTTCCTGATATTGATTTGATAAACATTTTTTTTTAATAATTCTAATAACGATAAAGCATTGTATGAAATGAGACGCCCAGTTTTGAAGAGTCTAAGATCTAATACAAGTTTGAATGAGCTACATCATCACTAATCTTCCAACAAACCTAACCCAGCCCAACCTAACCTAACATTACTTATCCTGACAAAAACAAGAGAAAATGTTTTTATAGTGTGCAACATTACTATACCATCATTATAAATGTGACCTGTGTAGCAGTAGTCAGTGCAGCTGTCTCACAACAGATAAGTCCTGGGTTCAATCTCCAGGTGGGAAGAAACATTTGGGGCAAGTTTCCTTATGCCTAATGCAACTGTTCACCTAACAGGTAATAAGCAACTAAGCGTTATTCAATTCTTTTGGGTTGCGTCCTGGTAAAGGACACTTGTTGGCTAGTGGGACCTCGATAAACCTAATAAGTCTCCGAGAACGGAAACCCGTATCAATGTTGATCCTTGGTTTGAACCAAGGATACAACCCACATTACGAAACCTAAATTTCCAGTGAACAAGACCTGGAATACGCCTAGATTGGTCATTTATAACATTCACCAACTTCATACCCACGTAAAACGAACTGGATTTTGCCAATGAGTTAAAATAAAGCATAAAATACCCATGTTTTTCCGGTGTTTTTCGAAGACAAACTCATAGCTGAGTGTGTTGTGGCGAGTGGGCGGTTGTGGCTTGATACCCAGTCGTCAAGCGCTCTATTTGGTTTGGTGTTAAATTTAAAGGCCAATTAATCTCAGGAGGATTATTAAGCCCACATACACTGTGGTTCCTAAATTTATCTGAATTTACATGAATTTATGGCCGTTCATGTTTAACAAATTTGCTAACTTTTTATTCCAGCATAGTTGAGGCAGTTGATAGTGGTAAAGATTGTGATGTTGTGTACCTTGACTTTAGCAAAGCTTTTGATACAGTGCCACATGAAAGACTAATTAAAAAAATAGAAGCTCATGGTATTGGGGGTGCTATATTAACTTGGATTAGGGCATGGCTATTCCAAAGGAAACAGAGAGTTAGTATAAATGGGGTTAAGTCAGAGTGGGATAATGTTGTTTGTGGAGTACCTCAGGGCTCTGTCCTGGGACCTCTGTTGTTTATAATATATATAAATGATTTAGATTCAGGTTTGAGTAGCAACATTTGCAAATTTGCCGATGATACGAAAATCGGTAGGGAAATTAATTCGGAGGAGGACTCACTATCACTAGGGTTGTTGATTTGTGGAACCAATTGCCGCGTAACGAGGTGGAGGTGGTGTCCCTCGATTGTTTCAAGCGCGGGTTGGACAAGTATATGAGTGGGATTGGGTGGTTATAGAATAGGAGCTGCCTCGTATGGGCCAATAGGCCTTCTGCAGTTACCTTTGTTCTTATGTTCTTATGTTCAAGTTGATCTAGATAGGGTTTTGAAATGGTCAAAGGATTGGCAAATGCAGTTTAATGCCGATAAATGTAAAGTTCTGAGGCTAGGTAATGATGATAGAGTTACAAGATACGAGCTAGATGGTGTTGAGATTGCGAAGTCGGATTGCGAAAGGGATCTGGGAGTTATGATTAGTAAGAATTTAAAACAAAAGGATCAATGCATGAATGTTCGTAATAAGGCGAATAGGACACTGGGATTTATTAATCGAAGCGTTAGTAACAAGACACCTGGTGTGGTTCTTCAGCTATATCTTGCTCTGGTTAGGCCCCATTTAGATTATGCAGTTCAGTTTTGGTCGCCGTATTATAGAATGGATATAAATTCACTTGAACGTGTCCAACGTAGGATGACTAAGTTAATTCCCCAAATTAGAAATCTTTCATATGAAGAAAGATTAACAAAGCTTAAGTTGCATTCACTGGAAAGGCGAAGAATTAGGGGTGACATGATAGAGGTTTACAAGTGGATGAATGGACATAACAGGGGGGATATTAATAGGGTATTAAAAATATCAACACAAGACAGAACACGAAACAATGGGTATAAATTGGATAAGTTTAGATTTAGGAAAGACTTGGGTAAATACTGGTTCAGTAACAGGGTTGTTGATTTGTGGAACCAATTGCCGCGTAACGTGGTGGAGGTGGTGTCCCTCGATTGTTTCAAGCGCGGGTTGGACAAGTATATGAGTGGGATTGGGTGGTTATAAATAGGAGCTGCCTCGTATGGGCCAATAGGCCTTCTGCAGTTGCCTTTGTTCTTATGTTCTTATGAGGGCCACTATCATTCTAGTGGCCGAGACCAGGAGGCCGGCGGCTTGTCAAAGTTCCCACCCCTATTTGTCGTGAGGGTTTTTCACTCTGTGGGCGAAAAAGCATCTGTTTTCAGTTCTGCACTGTGAGTTGTTGAGCTTAAAACCGTAATTGCTCCTTGTCTGTGTTACATCTAATCAGACAACGTCTTCAAAATATCAGATGTAGCACAAACAAGAAGCAACGGTTTAAAGCTCAACATGCCACAATTATGTAGGATTGAAAACTGATGTTTTTTTTCACCTATTGAGGTATAAACCCTTGGAACCGTCTACCCGCAAAAGCCGTAAATGGCAAAACACTGCTGAATTTTAAAATCCAGCTAGCTAAAATCATCAGGAAAAACGTCCTGTGACAAGCCGCCGACGTCCTGTTCTCGTCGAGGCCACTATAAAGATAATAATTCTCAGGTAAAGTCAGGTAAATTCTCTCCTGATTCCATGTATGACTAACCATCCTGTGAGATAGGGGATATTAGATTTTTTTATTAACAAGCTTAGGTACACAGCAATGTGCTGCTACCTTATTCTGTATGAAAGATTACACAGTGTAGATGAAAAAATAGCTATAAATTCATCTAATATTCCCATCTCACAGGTCCAATTACTTGGGTTGGACGGTAGAGCGACGGTCTCGCGTCATGCAGGTCTGCGTTCAATCCCCGACCGTCCAAGTGGTTGGGCACCATTCCTTCCCCTAGTCCCATCCCAAATCCTTATCCTGACCCCTTCCCAGTGCTATATAGTCGTAATGACTTGTTGCTTTCCCCCTGATAGTTCCCTTCCCTTCCCATCTCACAGGGTGGTTGGTCATACAGTACATGGAATCGGGGAGAAAATACCAGCCTCAATACAAATACAAACGAAGTTAAAGCTAGTTATTTATTTACACTTTGTAATCTTTGGGTAGCAGCATATTGTTGTGTACTCCTAAGCTTGTTAATAAAAAAAAAATGTGTGTACCTAAGCTTGTCAAGAACAAAAAATAAAATAAATATACATATCTTATAAATAAAACAAATATACATATCTTATATTTGCATTTTTGTATTATTATCTATATTTACATATTTGAAATATATAAAATCGAGTATTAAATGTTTGGTTTAACTTTTTCCTCTAAAAGAGAGAAAAATAATTAATATATGAACGTTGTTGTTCCTCAATATCAAAGAAACTCCTTTCATTTTTCAAATAACTCTTGAAAAATAAATACGTAATAAAAATATTACTCTAGTACAATTCAAAAATAAAATATTATGCATATGCTTTATAAAATGCTTATGATATATTTAATAAAGGTTCGTTTAATATGAAGCTCAGCTGCTGGTTTGACGTCAATAATCCGTCCTTCCAGCCCAGGCGTCGCAGGAGTGAGGTACTGTGTTCCACCACCTTGTATCTTTATCGTCAATCATCCCGCTCATCCCTCACTTCACGTTTATAAATATGGCTCCATCACGCCGTTTCTATATATGAAATCTATACCAGAGAAGTTTAAGTAATCTGTGTTGGATAATATCGAGGAATTTTGTTATTTCAGGTGTGCTGCCGCAAGTGGCTTTACATTCACCATGGTGAGCAATGTTTACTGTCTCGTGGTCTCTTAATAACGTTATACATGATGACTTAAATACGCTATTTCGAATAGTAATGTGATAAGACTTTGCCCTGAGAAAGAATATAATTTGTAGTTTTTTTTTATTTAATATGAAAATTGTATACTAATACTAAATTGAACTTCATTGCAGCCGAAGCAAATTATGGAGATTAAGGATTTCCTTCTAACAGCGAGGAGGAAAGATGCAAAGTGTGAGTACTTATCTTGTGGTGTTTTAGATTCAGCTGCTCTGATCAAAAAGTTCCAAGTAGCACAGGCTATGGTGACCCCATAGCACAGGATCTGGCGCATGATTGTATTGCCAGTTAGTTATGGTCTGACTGGCAGAGCGCTTTCTCATGATAATGAACTTACCTTCCGCCCCTTCCCCTCCAGTTACCAAGTAACTTTAGCTTTGTATTGACACTGAATTGCTGCTTATTTAATTTGATTAGTATTATAAAATTAGGTAAATCTTGTCATTTTGAGCATTTTAACTTCTGTAGCTAAATGACGAATTTGTCCTTTCAAATAGTACATCTCGTTTTGTACATAATGGTCCCCAACATATAATTATAAAAGTGCTACAATCCCATTGACGCAGTGGCAAGACAATCGCCCAGTGCTTTGCGAGTGATTTGGCCTGGGTTCCGGTCCGTCTAATTACCACAAGCTACCACAAACTACACAAACTTCAGAAAGCTTCCTGGCAATACGTTATTAATGAATAAATGTGATATATTTACTCATTATAATGTTGGTGCTGAATGTACAACACGAAAAAACATAATTTTAATCTGAAAAAGTATCTTTTTATAAAGAAATTAGACGAAAATAAAAAGCTGGTGACGCCAAATCAAGTCGACAATCCAAGCTTCGGTTAGGTTAGGTTAGGTTTGGTTAAGTTAGGTTAGGTTAGGATAGGTTAGGTCAGGTTAGGTCAGGTTAGGTCAGCCTAACTTAATATATCATATTTATTCATTACTAACGTATTGCCAGGAAGCTTTCTGAAGTTTGTGTAGTTTGTGGTAGCTTGTGGTAATTAGACGGACCCCTGGGTTCATATCCTGGCTGGGGATGATTGACTAGACACCAATCCTTACTCTTTAACAAAGGCCAAATGTTCATTCCATGCAGCTTGCAAACTACTTGGCATACAAAATGGCATACACTTAACTGCTGAAGACGTTCGAACAGTGCTTCATTCTGTTGCAGCTCTGTAGATGCTTCACCCACGCACCTCAAAAACAAACAATTTCCACTAGAAACTAAACACGTAATCTAACTACTGCCTCTATGTACAATGTGCTTATACATAATACATTATATTTGAGAAAATTTCAATTTTGAATGAATATCATAGTAAAATGATTTGATCTTGGAGTTGGCCGCTGTATGGAACGAACATGGCCAAGGACTTATTGCTTTTATGGCGCCCATCTACCTGGGTGCCATAAGATGACTGCTGTTGGCATATGGAAGATGGTAAGGAAGGGAGGAGGAGAGGTGTTACTGTTTGGATGGGGAGTCCCCTTCCATTATAACATTAGGCAATGAGGACCTGGAGTGCATTCTCTGGCACACATTTCCCTGCATACCACTAGGTCTTGATTGTGGCTCACTGCTCTATTTTCTCACAACATAGCGGTCCATTGATGATTGTTTTTCCCTCCTTTGCAAGTTGTTTCTGTAGTGAGGCATCACATTAGTCATTGAAAAGATTAATGCAACGGCCTACTACAGCTTTCTCTGGGTGAGTCATTTCAATAAAAGTTTGCATTTCTTCCCACATCTGACATCACTTCTTAATGGTTGCGGTAGGGACATTCGCTGCTGCCTCATCCTCCGCCACTGGAGAAACTTCCTTAGTTTAATTCTTCGTTGTGTTCTTCCACCAACTCCTCCACATCAGCACCATCCAATTCCGAGCCCATTTGCTGGCCTAGAGTAACAATTTTCTCAACAATAGGCACATCATTTACAGACTCAAACCCCTCAGTCTAGTTCTGTCACACATTCAGGCCACAGTTTTCTCCAGCCAGAGATCACGGTTCTTTGAGTCACTTCCTGGCAGGCTTAGTCAATGAGTTTTAAAGCACTACAAATATTAAAATGGTGTTTTCAGAACTCTTTGAGGGTGAGTTTTGTGGCTTCAGTTACTTCAAAACATTTCCGGAAAAGTGCCCTTTCATAAAGTTTCCTAAAATTCGCTATGAATTTCTTGTCCATAGGCCGAATTAGGAGTGGTGTTAGGAGGAAGGAACTTTACTGTGAGGAAATCACTGTATCTGTGCAACAATTCATCTTCCAGGCCTGGAGGATGAGCAGGAGCATTGTCAAGGAGAAGCAGGGCTTTGAGTGGCAAATATTTCTCCTGCAGATATTTTTCTATGGCAGGGAACACAACTTGATTCACCCACTCAAAAAAAAATCCTAGTCACCCATGCCTTATTATTAGCCCTCCACATAACACACATTTGTTTTTTCTGCACTTTATACCATTTGAAAACCCTTGGATTTTCAGAATGATACACAAGCAAGGGATTAATTTTCAAATCGCCACTCGCATTTGAACACAGCACAAGCGTAAACCTATCTTTCATAGGCTCGTGTCCGGGCAATGATTTTCCCTCCTTGGTAATGTATGTCCTCTTAGGCACACTTTTTCCAGAACAGTCCTTACTCATCACAATTAAACACTTGTTGCGGTAGGTATCCCTCAGCCTCTACAAACTTTAAATTCTTCAATAAATCTTTCGGCTGCTGGTTTGTCTGGGCTGGCAGCCTCTCCATGCCTCACAACACTATGAATACCACTTCTTTTTCTAAATTTCTCAAACCGTCCCCGGCTTGCCTTAAACTTTCTTATCGGCGTCACTCGTTCCAGTGGTTTTCTTTACAAGGTCTTCGTGCAATACCCTGGCTTTCTCACAGATGATGGCCTCTGAAACATCTGTATTTGTGGTCTTTGTTTCGTGATTGTTGATATGCCTTTTGCCACTTTAGCACTCATAATGTCTTTTTTCTTGGCAAGTATAGTGCATATCGTTGACGTGGATTTGTTGTACTGCCTACAAAGTTCAACAACATGTGCACCATTTTCATGCTTCTGAATGATCTCTTGCTTTTCCTCTATTGTCATCCTCACATGCGATTTCTTGCCTTGAACCTTACCACTAGCTTTCTTGGGACCCATTGCGATATATATACTAACAAATTTTATGCTCAAATAGCAAAAAATCCGAAAAGAAACTGTAAATCCTTGTGAAGAATTCAGGCGGGATAGTCACTGGGCGTGAGGCACCTGTAAAATTAGCGGCGATCGCCGTGCCATTATGTGCTAGGTCGGCCCGTACACGTATTAACACCCTCGTATACCTGAGGCAACGCTCGTATCCTGATGTAAATTTCCCGAGCAAATCCTGCTCATAACCTGAAAAGTTCGTGACCAGGGACGCTCGTAAGCCGAGGTACCAATGTATACTGTATTCACATAAAAACCACCTAACCTAATTGTAAGTACCTGTATAGTATTGTGTTGAATACAGATGGATTGGGGTCGACCTTATTTTGCTATGGATTGTGTGGTTTTAGATTATTTTCATGCAAAGTACTGTATCATAGTATTTGACCTGAAAACAGTGGCACACTATCTTCAAGTTTTTGTAAAGTGTTTTTGTTTCATATTGGCAGGGTGTAGATCACATACCAAAATGATATGCCAAAGTCTTAAAACCAAGCTAACCTTGTCTAACTGAAGCTAACCCAGCTTAACCAAATGATTTTATGACTAACAAGTCATAATTCTATGTTGAAAAAGATCTTTGTTGAAATGTCTATTTATGATTTCTTTATTGTACCTTTTTTGGAAGATTGTGCCACAGAATACCTTTATTTTTTAAATTCATAATAATAGTTTGAATTGGTGTGAGAATGAGGGTCTTGGAAGATAATGGTAGCTGCTGACCTTTAAGCTGCACCATACAGGTACTTACATAGGTGATAAATCTATGTAAATCAGTAACAAAGTTTCTCAAACTTGCTCAAATGCTTTACAATTTTTTTTTAGCATAATCTACTAGCAAATACTCCAACTGCGTCTAAATGATCACCAACGTAACTTGAAAAACAAGAAAATAAAAAATAATTGTAAAATTTAATATTGAAAACTTCAGATTTTTAAATTGGCTTAAAAAATATATCGCCAATTGTTCATATGGTGTTATGCTTTCAGAATAGCATATGATCTTCATTTTCATAGATTTAGAATACTGCATAGGTTTTCAGTAATGTACTATAAAAAAAAGTATGGCATTTGAAATATGCGCCTAATTTAGAATTTTTTTTATAGCTCCAAACATTTAGGGTTTTAAGCTTTTTAAGCCGACTGTTGAAACTCGTAGTTTTAGAGATTGAAGTTGAAGTTATCGACAATATATATAAGGTAGTTCTTAATTCATTAATTTACTTGCATATTTTAATAAACGTTTTTTGGCATTCGTACTGTAATACAGTGGTACATTAGCTTACAAATTTAATCTATTACCAGAAACGGTTCGTAAGCCGAAAATTTGTAAACTGAAGCAAATTTTCTAATAAGAAATAATGTAAAGTTAATTAATCCGTTCCACACTCCCCCCAAAAAACTTTAAAAGTAAATTTTTATACCTAATTCACCCAAATCTTTTAGTATTAGAGTATGTACAAGTTATTGCTTACCTTTATTGATGACTTGTTGGGGTATGGAAGACTGAGGAAGGGGGGGGGGGGTTTGAGGAGGTTAGTGTTTGGAAGGGGAGTCCCCTTCCATTATAACATCCGGCAGTGATGACTTCTCTGGGGTACACTGACACGTTTTTACTGCATACCCCTAGGACCTGCTTGTGGCTCACTGCTTGTCTTCTCACTAAAAACCTGTCTGATGACACTTGTTTTTCCCCTACATTGTAACACTTGAACACTTGTCTGAAGTGAGACCACATTGACATTAAAAAGGTTAACACAACGGCCTACTACAACTTGCTCTGGGTGATTTAACAACTTTTCAACATCCTCAAGTGGTTGTGTTCTTTGCTTCGTGATTGTAGATGCACCTTTTGCCACTTTAGCACTCATAATGTCCTTTTTCTTAACAATTACAGTGCATATCATTGACAGATTTGTAGAGGGTGAGTTGGGAGGGTGCGTAAAGCTAGTGTAAAGACCTAATGAGAATTTGTGGATATTTGATGTATGCAGATGGTTTTTTATTCTTTTCTTTCCCAGTAGTGAAAGTTGAGGGGACTAGTTGAAAGTTTTACTTTGTATGATAGATTACTAAGTGAATGCTGGAAATATTATTTTGTGTAAAATAAATGTGAAAAAGTACAATATACTGGAAGTGGCTGATCAGTTTTAATGCAAGGGATGTGATAATGGAACACTTTGTACCATCAAAGTTGAAAGTAGAGACTGGGAAAGACAGCATTAAAGAGAGGTAGTGTATGTAATAGTTTTTTCAATCTTCGGTGGCACGTGGATCATAAACTTATCAGCTGAGGTTCTTACACTAAAGAATAAATATCTTGCATTAATAAATATTGACACACAAGTCAGTGGGTCTGCATAAGTTGTATCTTTCCTTATAAAGTATTTAATTATTTATACTTTTGGCATCATGTGGTATTTAAAAGTTCAAGAGATTTCAGTAAATGGTCGTAGTTTTTAATATAAAATATTAAGTTTCCTGTGAATGAAGTACAGTAGTTTGTTTTGCAGTCTTTAAAAATATTTTTAGAGTAAAATGTTTGTGGTTCGTTATGGTAATCTGAAGTTTGTGATCGAGTGCAATTTATTTTTGGATTTCTTTCTTTCAGCTGTCAAGATAAAGAAGAACCCTGACAATGTCAAGTTTAAGGTTCGCTGTTCTAAATACCTGTACACCTTGGTGATTCACGATCGTGAGAAAGCAGAGAAGCTAAAGCAATCCCTTCCACCAGGTGAGTGATTTATTAGGTTTAACTTAATTATTAATGCATTAACTTTAGATAAAAGTTGGGGCAACAGGATAGGTATATAAAACTGAGGGCAATATAAAGTTACACCCTTCCATTTCCCATATACTGTATTACATCACATTGTTATGGAGAACTAGCACCACTTCATTTCAGCAAATCCATAACAGCTTGCCAGTGCTTTATTTACTCTTCATACTGCTGCCACTTAGCCTTCTTGCAGCCTTTCTTGCCTACCACTTGTTCACTTGATCCCAATTTCCTCATACACACACACACACACTTGCCATGTTAGCTCATCCTCATTTTCCCTTGCTCTCCTTCTTTCACTTTAGTTTTACTTGTTTACATGATCTTTACCAGTCTTAATATCCATTCATTATCAATGAGGTACTCGGTTATTTAACTTAATTGATTACCATATTGTCCTTAATATTTGGTAGCTGCACTCCACTTGTCATGCGACATGCTTTTCCGTTTGTTCATAATCAGTTCTAATTAAAAAAAATCCTGCTCAGTCCACATCATGATGAGGGTAGGCACTACCACTTTGTCATGCTCTGAGTGATGTCCCATTCCTAGGCTTACTAGTTGGGGAGTAAGATGATGCACTTGAACACAGCCCATTCACGCATATGCTTACGTATCATGATTTGTTTGGCACATCTTTTATGGGTGAAATATTTTGATATCTTGTTCTGATGAATCTGCTATTCCTTAATATTTTCACATGCATTACCACCTTGTTTAATTGATTCAAATATGACCAAATTCATCCCAACTGGTATATGCATGCATCTCATAGCTCCTAGAGATGTGGCCAATTGCCTAGCTGCTGCTCTCGTGCATTGATAACATAGTTCAGGCTTCAAAGAATGTACATTTGATGCCAGAATCGGCATTTATTCACCTGCCTCATGCTTTAAAGTGATTGCCAACGTGACATACAAGGCCATGTTCTCCAGGTTGATACATTGTGATGCCTTTGCAGGCAATGTTTTAGACCCTCAGTGTTAAGATTGCTGTTGATAGTCGTGCTCTCTTACTCTCGATAATTCTAACTGGTGTTAAGTGTTTGTCCCAGAATATATAACACCAATGCAGAAAGCGCTGGAAAATGGACATGGAGCTTCAACTTATTGAAACTATCTTTTTCCCCTTCGTGTGACAAATCCGACCCTACTAGGCAGATTGTTGTGTACTTTCCCTGCTTACTGCATTAACTGTTGTGATGCCTACTTTACCTTTTTCTAGTTGTATGTGCGCTATAAATTTGAGTAGGCCATTCTCAACCTGAAACAGGCCATACTTATGTACGTCCCCGAGGCAAAACACCAAGTCTGGAATCTTGGCCTCGTCTGACATGTCCTCACATGTTGCTCTCCTCTTGGCCCGCTCTTCCCATCCTCGGTTCTGGAATCCTTGCTAAGATCTGGTTACTCCTCTGGTGCTGGGAGTGTTCCTACTTTCTTGATCCTGTGTTCACACTTCCCAGCTTTCCCCTGAATGCTCTGGAATTTCCCCTGAAAGCTGATGTGAGCCCTTGCAGCCTTAAATCCAGTTCTCCACCTTAGCCGTTTCCTTTATTTTGTTACTCCCCTGACAGAGACTGTTTAGGCTGATGTCTGTTCATTCCTTGTCCCGACCACCCCAATATTCTTCTCCACCCGTGACTGTGAAGGCAGTTGTGCAGTACATTGAATTTACTGCTCCCTGTGTTCCCTCCACCTTCTGGCATGAATTAAAATTAAATGAAAACCTAATCCCTCCTCTATCCCTGAAGGACTTCACTCTGCCAGCTCCCTTGACTTCATTCTTATGTTTTCCATAATTGGTGTTGGCAGCTGCCATTTCTGACATTTTCTACTGTCCTTGCTTGGGCACTTGACTTTTGCTTTCTTCCTCTGTTGTTATGCTTTTGTTCTCTTGTGCACCTTATAGTAATGTATTTATGATATACTGGAAGCTACATTAAATACATGCAGGCGATGAGTCACAATAACGTGGCTGAAGTATGTTGACCAGACCACACACTAGAAAGTGAAGGGACGACTAGGTTTTGGTCCGTCCTGGACCATTCTCAAGTCCAATCTCAAGGACTTAAAGAATGGTCCAGGACAGACCGAAACGTCATTGTCCTTTCACTTTATAGTGTGTGGTCTGGTCAACATTAAATACATTGTGTTGGGGAACAAGCAGCTGATGTTTATACCCGTTAGGCTAATATCGAGGCCTTCCCCTCCAAGGTCGATATACTAACCCCACAACAAGCTGACTAACTCCTCTGTGCCTACTTACTAGATGAAAAATAGGCATTAGGTGCTAGGAAATGGGCCCAAACATTTGTCCCAACCTGGGATTTGAACCAAGAATTCTAGATTGAATCAAGAATAAAGGCAGAGCTGTGTAATCAAATGATGCATGGGCAATGGTGATTGGAATTTCGTAAGCATGTGAAAATGTTTTGAAGATTGTTTAATATTGTGTGTGATGGTGAAACTTTGCATGGAATTTTTAATCAGGGTTTTTTAAAATGGGCATAATTATTTTTTTAGAGGATAGATATAATGGCATATAAAACATTGAGTCGTGCAATAAGGTTTTAATGGAGAAACTAAGGTTGATTTGTAAGTGGTTTAGGCCATATGGGTGACCATGAATTTTCTAAAAGATCAAGAGTGGAGGAATTGGTTAAGGTTTGAATGATCAATAGGAAAAAATGTGCATGATAGGGTAGTTTCAAGGGAGGAATATGGAGTAAATAGAAATGTTTCTCATTTAAGTTGTGTATTAGTCATACACAATTAGTCATTGGTGAATAAATATTGTAAACTTTTGATACTAGGTGCTTTTGAGATTGTGTAGTAAGAATTCACAGCAAGTGTGATTTAGTACCTTTGTAATTTTTAGCATAAAGCCTCGTATTATCCAGGCTAGTTGTGGTAGCCACTGTGTGTGTAACACCTAGTGTATCTGCTACATGTATATCTATCTGTGGATGAACAAATCCACAAGGGCCGTGACGAGGATTCGAACCTGCGTCCGAGAGTATCCCAGACGCTGCCTTAATCTGTGGATGTACAGTACAGTATCTGAGGGCAAGCTAAATCTGCTCTCGAGATGAACAAATCCACCAGGGATTTGATGAGGGTTCTTGGGATGTTCAAGGGGAAGTGTGTTTAAAGGCAGGAATTTATATGATGCCTATGAATATTGCACAGAGGATTCTATATCTAGGCTAAATTACTTTAGTCAGTAGGCATTCAGATTGAAACATGGTAAAAATGTTTCATTAGAACAATAAAGCTTTCAGTTAGGCCTTGATATTGTGCTAGATATACTTAACCTGACAGCAGTTCACAATACAGTACTTTATTTACTGTTGAAAATTAATTTTCTTTTGATTTTCTTAAATTCCAAAACTTATTCAGATTATAAAATTTGTAGAATTTAAGCTCACTTGCTTTGATAAATGTAATTACCATTATTTTTTTTTCCAGGCCTGCAGGTCAAGGAGTCTAAGTAAAATATGTATATTAAAGAAAAAGAAAAGTATGTGGTTTAATTATTCCCTAGTTCTAAATTCAAATGAGATCTTATATTTTACTGTACTATTTTTCCAGCACTTAGATTAGGCCTTAGTCCTAATTTAAAATGCTGAACTTGGGTGATTAATAAACAGGTTACCCGAGTGGTCTATTGATTATGACCATATTACAGTAGTTGTAAACTGGAGTTTTGAAGCATTTGGCAAAATATTGAACTAAGGAGGATTTAAATGATATGCAGTTTAACATTATAATTCCCGACTGATATTTAGGCCCGTTTGAATGTTGTAGCAGTGCTTGCGACCTTTTGAATCCTCCCAAGACAAGTGTTTGAGACCTATCAATATCCCGTGACACTGGGCATGAGACTTTGACTGTCCTGCTACATGGTGCTAAATAGTGCCTTTTTATAATTACTCTTTGATTATTCTCTAGTGCAGAGGCTCAAGTGGTATCGATTTCACAACTTAAAAATACTGTATGCTGTATGTAACACAGGAAGTTACATAGCCTTCCCGGTTTGGTGCCTGCTATTGCTAATTACTTACTGTATGCTGGAATATATTTTATATTGTTAGTAATTTATTGAAATAAAATGCAGGTACGTAAACCTGTGATTGACTGGTTCAATTTCTTGCTATGCCGTTTGTTTATTAATTGGTGTGTACTTTATTACGGTGCATAAGCCACTAGCACGCATAACGTTTTGGGCAGGTCCTTGATGGTAATTTTGTCCGGAATACGACCCTCCAAATACTGGGTGAACGGGTTCTGACCTTGTTTCTCCTCACTCTTGGGGTCTGACTGATGGAAGAACGGGCTTCATAGCTCAATGTACGTTAGTCCGGACTAGGCTGTGGAGGGTCCCTCTTTCTCAATATTGCAATCCCTGACCCACATCACTAAAGCCTTTACCACTCCTACGGTTCTGAAACGCCTTTTCCTTGAAAACTTTTCTTCACATTCCCTCTCAGTTTCCATCTTCACCGATGGGTTTAAGTCTGCAAACGGTGTAGGTTACTCTGTTATTTTTCCTGACCACACCAATGTGTCGCCTGCCTTTGGAGAACAGCATTTTCACGGCAGAACTTTATGCTACTGTATTCTCTATGCTCTTCGTCTTTCTCGCTGTCAATGCTCCTTTGTGGTTGTAGTTGACTCGCAGCACCCTCATGGCTCTGGAGTCCTTTAATCCTGTCCATCAGATGATCGTCGAGATTCAACATTGGCTGTTTCTCATCTCCGGTAGATTTAAGTTAGTTTTGCTGAGTTCACAGCCATATTGGTGTCTTTAAATGAGCATGCGGACGCTGCCGCAAAGGAAGCTATCAGCACTTGCCCCATCTCCCGTGAAGGTATTCCTTGTTCCGACTTTTAACACAAGTGTCAACTGAAAAGATAATGTCTATGACTGCTATCACAATAGCACAATTTTTTAAATAGTTTTACCCCCAAAAAGTTAAAAAAAATTCTTCGTTTATCGGACGATTTAAATGAAACTTGTACACCTGGCTGCACGTAAGCCTATCTGGAATTGTGCCAATTTTGTAGGCAATTGGGCGATGTCAATCTCTTGCTACAGATGGCACAACCTTAGAATTTATTTTTTACTTATTTTTTCAAGTAGCATGAACGTTCCTATAGCTCATTTTTCATTCTATGTACATGAAACTTACACCTTATGTGCAGATATTAGGTTTCTACAATCCGATTTGAGCTTTTTTTTTTCCTTAGTTCATTTATTGATTTTATAATAGTAATAAACCATGATATATTTGCATAATTTTTTTATGGAATTGACTTTATATTAGTAAAACTAAACATTTTGGAAAATCTGAATCAGATCCTTTATTATATGATAATGTGACGGAAAAGTCATAGAAATGATTTCATTTGAAATTTGTGGTTATAATGATTTGAAAATGTGTAACAATTGTTGAAAATAAAATATCTTTGTTTAGGCTGCAATTTTGAAACTTTTTAACAGTTGCAGCCCTTTTAATATACAATTAGTCAAAAAAGATTGGTTGACATGGAACAATTTATAAGAAACGGTTATGCCCCCTTAAGGATAGCCTTCCTCCCACCACCGTAGCCGGGGATGGGAAACAGCTCTGGCAAGGCTGCGTATTGGCCATACGCGCTCAACTCTTGACAAATCCACAAGGGCCGTGACGAGGATTTGAACCTGCGTCCGGGAGCATCCCAGACCCTGCCTTAATCAACTGGGCTACGACTGGGTTAAAAAAAAAAGTTGAAACCAGAGTTCTACTGAACTTACTGGATCCCGTAGCCTCTCCTAGGCACAAACCAGGATTTTACACAACTCCCCCCTGCACCCGAGCTATGTCAATAGGCCGTTCTCCCTCTTAATTACATGTTCTCACAATCATGTCTTCACTCTGAGAGAAGTTAGGGGAGACATGACCACTACCTATATAATTCTCAGAGAAATTGACGGTAGATAAAGATAAACACGGGTGGTACGCAAGAAAGGGGGGTCACAGGTGGAAACTGAGTACCGAAATGAGCCATAGATATGTTAGAAAGAACTTTTTAAGTGTCAAAATAGTTAACAGATGGATTGCGTTAAGCAGTGATGTTGTGGTGGAAGCAAACTCTATACACAGCTTGAAATGTAGATATGATAGAGCCTAGAAGCCTCGTGAATCTGTGCACCAGTTGATTGACGGTTGAGACGGGGGACCAAAGAGCCAGAGCTCAACCCACGCAAGTACAACTAGGTGAGTACACTGATTTACGGTAAGTTAACACAAATTAAAAGCACTGTAGGATAAATATGTTACAATTAGTAGTTTGACATAATGCCGATAATTGTTATTATTTCGATAATATTTGTATTACTAGCATTACTGATATAAACGATAGGTACTCGATTGCCACTTCGAGAACTTATTAAGTCAGGGGCTCTAAGCTGTGGGGAATGAAATACTAAGTGGTTGGAACTCGATCTGCGAACTTTATAAAAAAATGTGCTCTGATTAGAGTCGTATATCGTCATCATAATTTTCGTGGATTCCAAGTTCTTATTACATTAAATTATCAGCAAGACTTTCACTAGCTGTAGCTAGCTTGTGTAGTTGTTGTTTGCAGTTTTTCTATAAATATAGAGGATAAAATCCTCATGATTTTCTTTCGGTTTTTCAATTCCTAATTTTCAATTTAAAATTAAACCAAAGTATAACATCTTTTGAAGTCTTACTGATATCTAATGGGACTGGAGACAATGATGATTTCGACAGTGTGGCAAAGCGTGTATTGTCGACCCTGGGGGTATATAATCATACAAAGATTAAGAGCCCCTGTTCTAAAGTGATATCAATCATTGAAATACGTAAAAATGCATCGGCCGGGAATCGAACCCGGGCCTCCCGCGTGGCAGGCGAGAATTCTACCACTGAACCACCGATGCTACTTGTAATGTTGAGATTACACTTCGATACCTAAAGTAGCTCATAGAAACAATTCTAAATCAGTCATTTCGTAAAGAAAATCATTGTGATGACTTACAATTGTGGACGTCAAGCCACTAACTGCTTCACAGATTAATTGCACAGTTCACCACTTACGCCTCCCCGGCGGGGAATTGAACCCCGGTCTCCCGCGTGACAGGCGGGGATACTAACCACTATACTACCGAGGATTCAGGTATCATAGTTGTCCTTTTTCCGAGGACAAATGTTCATTACTATACACTTCTCATAAAGTTTTTTTTTTATAAGGTTCTCAGAATATGGTCTCAAATGTTCATATTCATGAGGCAGCACATCTGTTAACGCAGGTGTCCTAATGCTACATCAGCCTGAATGAAAACCTCGTGTAGTGCAAATGGACATTCCTTTGACAATAATTGAATCCTCGGTTCTATAGTGAATTAATTGAATACTATCGTCACTTAATGT
>NC_091176.1:11949372-11973306 GCF_040958095.1 Procambarus clarkii | reverse complement strand
AAATCCAAAACAGCTCTATATCGATCAAATAAAATGGGATATAAAAACACTTTTCTTCGTTGTTTTTATTAAACAAGAAGAATACGAGGTTACTTGTCTTTACTTGTGCGTGTTTCCAGCACCCTTGGAGGCTACAGATTTATGTGGCTCAGTCCTGGAAACTGGAAATATTTGTCGCTCATCATACCTCTTCCGAGTGTGGAATTGGAGTGTCGTGCAGAGGGATGTTCCGTCGTAATCTGGAGCCTGGATGGTAATCCAGACCAATGCGCCTCATCTGGGTTGAAATACAGCTCCATACTTCGTCGGACGCTGGATAATTCCTCACTTGGGAGTCTGGAGGGTGACCCCCAGAGTCTGGAGGGTGACCCCCAGAGTCTGAAGGGTGACCCCAGAGTCTGGAGGGTGACCCCAGAGTCTGGAGGGTGATCCCAGAGTTTGGAGGGTGACCCCAGAGGCTGGAGGGTGACCCCAGAGTCTGAAGGGTGACCCCAGAGGCTGGAGAGTGACCCCAGAGTCTGAAGGGTGACCCCAGAGTCTGGAGGGTGACCCCAGAGTCTGAAGGGTGACCCCAGAGTCTGGAGGGTGACCCCAGTGTCTGGAGGGGTGACCCCAGAGTCTGAAGGGTGACCCCAGAGTTTGGAGGGTGACCCCAGAGTCTGAAGGGTGACCCCAGAGTCTGGAGAGTGACCCCAGACTCTGGAGAGTGACCCCAGCGTCTGGAGGGTGACCCCAGAGTCTGGAGGGTGACCCCAGAGTCTGAAGGGTGACCCCAGACTCTGGAGGGTGACCCCAGAGTCTGGAGGGTGATCTTTGGCTAATCTTAGTGATGAGTTGAGTCCTTGAGAGTATTAATGTCGTGAGTGGAATTACGTGCCACTTTCTCAGTCCTATTTGATTCCAGTCTCTAAAACTCTTTTTTTTTCTTTCCCTTCCAGATTATATTAATCAAGAGTGGGATCACACTTCCTTACTCCCGACCTCCAAAGGTGCACGATGTATTATGGGGATTACTTCCAGCAATGTAAGTACATCTTGTTTTCTGTTCTTGCCTTTTCTTGTCTTGGGGCCTCGTAGCCTGGTGGATAGCGCGCAGGACTCGTAATTCTGTGGCGCGGGTTCGATTCCCGCACGAGGCAGAAACAAATAGGCAAAGTTTCTTTCACCCTGAATGCCCCTGTTACCTAGCAGTAAATAGGTACCTGGGAGTTAGTCAGCTGTCACGGGCTGCTTCCTGGGGGTGGAGGCCTGGTCGAGGACCGGGCCGCGGGGACACTAAAGCCCCGAAATCATCTCAAGATAACTCAAGAAGATCTCCAATATTTTTTTTAGTGTTGAACTGTAAGAAGAAATCCACTTTACAGGGGTAGCAATATTACGACATATTTTTGTATTTAACACAATCGAATTTTAATCTTTAAACTACTTTTCATTTCCTTTTCCCAAACGCTTCCAGCCAAATGCTGGAATCATAAGTCTTCCTTCCAGAGCCTCACTGATTCACCCTGAAACTAAGCACGTACATTCCTCACAATATGTTAGCCGAGCCTGGAATCTGGAACGAGTCTCACAGAAGCGTACATCATGCAAGATTGAACAGACATCTTCTGCCATATTTTTGGGGCGTGCATTGCGAGGTGTATTTCACTACAGAATACTTGAAGCATGCCTGCACCCGCTCCACATTTCCACCAAAGGCGCGAGGGAGCAAGAGGATAGGTCGAGGCTGGGGTATGGTTGTGTATTTACTTGTTTGTGGAGGCTAGTGGAGCGTGGATAGTCACTGAGTTTAGGTAGAGCGCTTGTAGCAGGGTTTCTAGGAGGTAGATAAATAGACGAAGGCAATACAGAGAAACAGAGAGAGAGAGAGTGTGAGAGTGATGAGAGTGTGAGGAGAGAGAGAGATAAGTGTGAGGAGAACATACATACACACAACAAGCGTCAGACCAACAAACAACAGACGATAGCAACACTCACCCATCCAGGTGCTGTTAGTGATGATCTGGAGAATTTTTGCTGGGTCCATTTTTTTGTCCCCAGCGGCTCCTTGGTGACTTGCTGTATACCAGTCTTCCCTCTCCTGGTAGACCACGGTGGCCGGCTGATGTTCTGGTATCCCGGGACAGTATACTGGCCGGTTGATAGTATACCACTCACTCCTTGTATTGCACAGCGAAGTCTCAACCAATCCTTTGAGTAGTATACCAGTTGAAAACTTGTATACTGCCACTTCTGCTATAACACAGCTTCTGGTGGATAGTACTCTACTCACTCCTCGTAAACCAAAGTAATTGGCTGATAGTATACAATCTTGTATTTCACAGGGGTTTGCAAACAGTATTCCACTTAATTCTTGGTCTACCTTAGCGAGTTCATTATGTTCTGTCTTCACAACTACACTTATACAATTAATACAATACAAACAGATGTTCTAGATTGTGTCGATGTTTTGTGTTGGTTGTTCCATGTTGCTACCCAGGGTCCTGTTGGGAGTCTGTGGTCCCTGGTACTGAACTATGGCTGTTGAGAGTCTGTGTGGTCCCTGGTACTGAACTATGGCTGTTGAGTGTGTGTGGTCCCTGGTACTGAACTATGACTGTTGAGTGTGTGTGGTCCCTGGTACTGAACTATGGCTGTTGATAGTGTGTGGTCCCTGGTACTGAACTATGACTGTTGAGTGTGTGTGGTCCCTGGTACTGAACTATGGCTGTTGAGTGTGTGTGGTCCCTGGTACTGAACTATGACTGTTGAGTGTGTGTGGTCCCTGGTACTGAACTATGGCTGTTGATAGTGTGTGGTCCCTGGTACTGAACTATGACTGTTGGGAGTCTGTGTGTGGTCCCTGGTACTGAACTATGGCTGTTGAGTGTGTGTGGTCCCTGGTACTGAACTATGGCTGTTGAGTGTGTGTGGTCCCTGGTACTGAACTATGGCTGTTGATAGTGTGTGGTCCCTGGTACTGAACTATGACTGTTGAGTGTGTGTGGTCCCTGGTACTGAACTATGGCTGTTGAGTGTGTGTGGTCCCTGGTACTGAACTCTGACTGTTGAGTGTGTGTGGTCCCTAGTACTGAACTCTGACTGTTGAGAGTGTGTGGTCCCTGGTACTGAACTATGGCTGTTGAGTCTGTGTGTGGTCCCTGGTACTGAACTATGGCTGTTGAGTCTGTGTGTGGTCCCTGGTACTGAACTATGGCTGTTGAGTCTGTGTGTGGTCCCTGGTACTGAACTATGGCTGTTGAGTCTGTGTGTGGTCCCTGGTACTGAACTATGGCTGTTGAGTCTGTGTGTGGTCCCTGGTACTGAACTATGGCTGTTGAGTCTGTGTGTGGTCCCTGGTACTGAACTATGGCTGTTGAGTCTGTGTGTGGTCCCTGGTACTGAACTATGGCTGTTGAGTCTGTGTGGTCCCTGGTACTGAACTATGGCTGTTGAGTCTGTGTGTGGTCCCTGGTACTGAACTATGGCTGTTGAGTCTGTGTGGTCCCTGGTACTGAACTATGGCTGTTGAGTCTGTGTGTGGTCCCTGGTACTGAACTATGGCTGTTGAGTCTGTGTGTGGTCCCTGGTACTGAACTATGGCTGTTGAGTCTGTGTGGTCCCTGGTACTGAACTATGGCTGTTGAGTCTGTGTGTGGTCCCTGGTACTGAACTATGGCTGTTGAGTCTGTGTGGTCCCTGGTACTGAACTATGGCTGTTGAGTCTGTGTGTGGTCCCTGGTACTGAACTATGGCTGTTGAGTCTGTGTGTGGTCCCTGGTACTGAACTATGGCTGTTGAGTCTGTGTGGTCCCTGGTACTGAACTCTGACTGTTGAGTGTGTGTGGTCCCTAGTACTGAACTCTGACTGTTGAGAGTGTGTGGTCCCTGGTACTGAACTATGGCTGTTGAGTCTGTGTGTGGTCCCTGGTACTGAACTATGGCTGTTGAGTCTGTGTGTGGTCCCTGGTACTGAACTATGGCTGTTGAGTCTGTGTGGTCCCTGGTACTGAACTCTGACTGTTGAGTGTGTGTGGTCCCTAGTACTGAACTCTGACTGTTGAGAGTGTGTGGTCCCTGGTACTGAACTATGGCTGTTGAGTCTGTGTGTGGTCCCTGGTACTGAACTATGGCTGTTGAGTCTGTGTGTGGTCCCTGGTACTGAACTATGGCTGTTGAGTCTGTGTGTGGTCCCTGGTACTGAACTATGGCTGTTGAGTCTGTGTGTGGTCCCTGGTACTGAACTATGGCTGTTGAGTCTGTGTGTGGTCCCTGGTACTGAACTATGGCTGTTGAGTCTGTGTGTGGTCCCTGGTACTGAACTATGGCTGTTGGGAGTCTGTGTGTGGTCCCTGGTACTGAACTATGGCTGTTGAGTCTGTGTGTGGTCCCTGGTACTGAACTATGGCTGTTGAGTCTGTGTGTGGTCCCTGGTACTGAACTATGGCTGTTGAGTCTGTGTGTGGTCCCTGGTACTGAACTATGGCTGTTGAGTCTGTGTGTGGTCCCTGGTACTGAACTATGGCTGTTGAGTCTGTGTGTGGTCCCTGGTACTGAACTATGGCTGTTGAGTCTGTGTGTGGTCCCTGGTACTGAACTATGGCTGTTGAGTCTGTGTGTGGTCCCTGGTACTGAACTATGGCTGTTGAGTCTGTGTGTGGTCCCTGGTACTGAACTATGGCTGTTGAGTCTGTGTGTTGTCCCTGGTACTGAACTATGACTGTTGAGTCTGTGTGTGGTCCCTGGTACTGAACTATGACTGTTGAGTCTGTGTGTGGTCCCTGGTACTGAACTATGGCTGTTGAGTCTGTGTGTGGTCCCTGGTACTGAACTATGGCTGTTGAGTCTGTGTGTGGTCCCTGGTACTGAACTATGGCTGTTGGGAGTCTGTGTGTGGTCCCTGGTACTGAACTATGGCTGTTGAGTCTGTGTGTGGTCCCTGGTACTGAACTATGGCTGTTGAGTCTGTGTGTGGTCCCTGGTACTGAACTATGGCTGTTGAGTCTGTGTGTGGTCCCTGGTACTGAACTATGGCTGTTGAGTCTGTGTGTGGTCCCTGGTACTGAACTATGGCTGTTGAGTCTGTGTGTTGTCCCTGGTACTGAACTATGACTGTTGAGTCTGTGTGTGGTCCCTGGTACTGAACTATGGCTGTTGAGTGTGTGTGTTGTCCCTGGTACTGAACTATGGCTGTTGAGTCTGTGTGTGGTCCCTGGTACTGAACTATGACTGTTGAGTCTGTGTGTGGTCCCTGGTACTGAACTATGGCTGTTGAGTCTGTGTGTGGTCCCTGGTACTGAACTATGGCTGTTGAGTCTGTGTGTTGTCCCTGGTACTGAACTATGACTGTTGAGTCTGTGTGTGGTCCCTGGTACTGAACTATGACTGTTGAGTCTGTGTGTGGTCCCTGGTACTGAACTATGGCTGTTGAGTGTGTGTGTGGTCCCTGGTACTGAACTATGGCTGTTGAGTCTGTGTGTGGTCCCTGGTACTGAACTATGGCTGTTGAGTCTGTGTGTGGTCCCTGGTACTGAACTATGGCTGTTGAGTGTGTGTGGTCCCTGGTACTGAACTATGGCTGTTGAGTGTGTGTGGTCCCTGGTACTGAACTATGGCTGTTGAGTCTGTGTGTGGTCCCTGGTACTGAACTATGGCTGTTGAGTCTGTGTGTGGTCCCTGGTACTGAACTATGGCTGTTGAGTGTGTGTGGTCCCTGGTACTGAACTATGGCTGTTGAGTCTGTGTGTGGTCCCTGGTACTGAACTATGGCTGTTGAGTCTGTGTGTGGTCCCTGGTACTGAACTATGACTGTTGAGTCTGTGTGTGGTCCCTGGTACTGAACTATGGCTGTTGAGTCTGTGTGTGGTCCCTGGTACTGAACTATGGCTGTTGAGTCTGTGTGTGGTCCCTGGTACTGAACTATGGCTGTTGAGTGTGTGTGTGGTCCCTGGTACTGAACTATGGCTGTTGAGTCTGTGTGTGGTCCCTGGTACTGAACTATGGCTGTTGAGTGTGTGTGGTCCCTGGTACTGAACTATGGCTGTTGAGTGTGTGTGGTCCCTGGTACTGAACTATGGCTGTTGAGTGTGTGTGGTCCCTGGTACTGAACTATGGCTGTTGAGTCTGTGTGTGGTCCCTGGTACTGAACTATGGCTGTTGGGAGTCTGTGTGTGGTCCCTGGTACTGAACTATGGCTGTTGGGAGTCTGTGTGTGGTCCCTGGTACTGAACTATGGCTGTTGAGTCTGTGTGTGGTCCCTGGTACTGAACTATGGCTGTTGGGAGTCTGTGTGTGGTCCCTGGTACTGAACTATGGCTGTTGGGAGTCTGTGTGTGGTCCCTGGTACTGAACTATGGCTGTTGAGTCTGTGTGTGTGTGTTTCTAAGATGACTCAGGAATCTTTACTAATAAAACAACATTACGTCTGAGTTAAGGTTCCAGTATCACGACAATCACTGATATTCATAACAGATTTTATTTTTATTGTTGCTGTGACCCTTGTCTGTGACCCTCGTCTGTGACCCTTGTCTGTGACCCTCGTCTGTGACCCTTGTCTGTGACCCTTGTCTGTGACCCTCGTCTGTGACCCTCGTCTGTGACCCTCGTCTGTGACCCTCGTCTGTGACCCTTGTCTGTGACCCTCGTCTGTGACCCTTGTCTGTGACCCTTGTCTGTGACCCTCGTCTGTGACCCTCGTCTGTGACCCTCGTCTGTGACCCTCGTCTGTGACCCTCGTCTGTGACCCTCGTCTGTGACCCTCGTCTGTGACCCTCGTCTGTGACCCTCGTCTGTGACCCTCGTCTGTGACCCTCGTCTGTGACCCTCGTCTGTGACCCTCGTCTGTGACCCTTGTCTGTGACCCTCGTCTGTGACCCTCGTCTGTGACCCTCGTCTGTGACCCTTGTCTGTGACCCTCGTCTGTGACCCTCGTCTGTGACCCTCGTCTGTGACCCTCGTCTGTGACCCTCGTCTGTGACCCTCGTCTGTGACCCTCGTCTGTGACCCTCGTCTGTGACCCTCGTCTGTGACCCTCGTCTGTGTCTCGTTTAAGATTGTTGAGGCGTCAAGTCACATTAGTTTCAACACTTGAGAAATATTCTGGACGCTGAGGCTTCCTCTCACCTTACTGAAAAAAAACATTCAATTTATATAATTACTATGGTAGACAAATAATTATATGGTAGACAAAATAAGTCTACCATAATATGTTACATATATATAAAGTTCAATTTGAACTTAGAATACACATTTATGACTGATAATATGGTTTTTTATAGTATTTTAAATTTTTTCTTGTTTTATCTTATATTTGCCAAACCTTATATTGTGGCTGCATTTGATTGCTTATAGCCCCGGATGACAATGTCCGGGGATATGGGGATCGAGCGCAGACCTGCAAGTGGTGAGGCTATGTAGCTGTGCCGACTAATGCCAGCGGTTGGGTACTCTGAGTTAGTGGGATTTACTGAGGTGTTCTGAATGAGTCATTAATGAAGTGAGGGGTTGCCAGTTCGTGCCAGCCCTCACTGCGTCTTAACACCCTCAACCCCTGCACTGCGCACCTGTTTTTTTTAGCAAAAACTTCATAGTTCAATTGTTAAGGACATATTTTTGTTGTTTTTTTTATAAATGTTCAGGTAAAGTTAATGCAATAAACTCTTCACATGGCTAATTATCTTTATCTGTGCCACATGTATTGTTGTCACGCCTTTATCATTCAGTTATTAGTTTAATTTTTGTGCACGTTCATTATTTTAATTCATTAGTTTACTGATTCATTCGTTCGTTTATTCATTTCTTCTTTCATTATTTTCCTAATTCATTATTTTACTCATTATTATATTTTCTCTATCATTCAATTTTTGGCTCCTTTATTCATTTTAATTTGGTATGTATAAGTCAAGGGCTCCCTCCCCCCCCCCCCCCGCGCCCAAGGACACAGGGGGCGGCGCACTTCCAAAAGTATTCTCAAGAAAATACTCTGGCGGTCTAATTGTATTTTCATACACACATAATGTTCATTTGCCAGCGCCTACGTGACAATGGTCTGTAGCATACCACTGTGTGCATGTATACACGTGTCGGTGTATTCAGGGTGTGTGTTTAGGTATACATTTGTGTGTGTGTGTTTATGTATATAATGGTGTGTTTATGTGTACAGCTTTGAATTGGGTCCTAGTTTGAGTGTCAACAACAAAATATGGACAGACAATCACGTATAGAAGTGTAAGACACTGTCTCTGTCTGTCTGTCTGTCTCTCTGTCTGTCTCTCTCTCTCTCTCTCTCTCTCTCTCTCTCTCTCTCTCTCTCTCTCTCTCTCTCTCTCTCTCTCTCTCTCTCTCTCTCTCTCTCTCTCTCTCTCTCTCTTGTTATCAGCATCAAAGGTCAAAGGCCACTTCGTCTAGTGCAGGACTCCACTCTCTTGCTTGTGGCAGCAGCTATAAAGTTCAGATGTTCACGGAAAGATCTTAAAATAACTCCTCGAGGTAATACACAGCCAAGTGGCCAAGGCTTTACTTAGGTCAGGCACGGAAGCTCAGTCGAGGCCTTGGTATCTCCAGAGAGAGAGAGAGAGAGAGAGAGAGAGAGAGAGAGACAGGCAGAGACAGAGACAGAGAGAGAGAGAGAGAGAGAGAGAGAGAGAGAGAGAGAGAGAGAGAGAGAGAGAGAGAGAGAGAGAGAGAGAGAGAGAGAGAGAGAGACAGGCAGAGACAGAGAGAGAGAGAGAAAGGGTGAAACACTACGTGTAGAAAGTTTCCAGCACAGTATTTAGCGAGAAGTCTCAGGTCGAACCCGAAGCACGGCTGAAGAACCAATCACAACTTGAGAAGGGGAGAGAACAAGCACGTTGATTGGCTGTGCCCTGGCGGCGCTGGGTCGCCAGGCGAGAGCAGGACCAACTGAGTGGGCTTAAGTAGTAGTAGTTCAGTACTCAAGAACTCAACTATTTGGGTTCTCGGTAACCCTAACAACCAAAAACTGTGTTTCTTAGTGTCACAGTAAACCTGTTAACCCATGCTCGGTTAAGTTTACCCCCCCCCCTCCATCATACCCACGTATCCAAGGGGTATACCGCATTTGTACCACATATTTTGAGATGTGTACCACATATTTTGAGATGTGTACCACATATTTTGAGATGTGTACCGCATATTTTGAGATGTGTACCGCATATTTTGAGATGTGTACCACATATTTTGAGATGTGTACCACATATTTTGAGATGTGTACCACATATTTTGAGATGTGTACCACATATTTTGAGATGTGTACCACATATTTTGAGATGTGTACCACATATTTTGGCGTATATATACGCCTGACAGTTTAATTTTTGTCAGCGATTATTGTCAGGCCTTGTGTATAGCTGACGGCTGGTCAATAAGGTCTTGTGGAGGCCTTAATAATCCTCCGGAGGTTCATAGGCCTATTGCCCAACACAAAACAAACTCGTGTACACGTTAACTTGTTAACTTGTGCTCTTGAATAGTTTAAATGAACGGCAATAATGTCAACTGGCAGCCTGTTGATGCCTGTCATCCACCAGCCCATTATCTCAGTTTATCACAACGTACAAAATGCAACCTACTAACCCAAGTACAAAAAAAAAACGTACGAACCCAACCCTAACCTAACCAGCCTAGATATAGAAAACATGGGATATTTGTGAGCTGTTACTTTATATAGTAGATTGCGTTTTTAGACGATAGGTTATTGTAATGTGTAAAATGTAACCTATTAGTTGGGAGAACGGGATGCCCTCGTAACCACTATTTTCCACCCCAGTGTTACCCCCCCCCCTATAGGCCTCCAGTAACGCAATTACCCACAACAGTGGTATGCCTGCCCACAGCCTGACGTATGAACTACAGCCTGGTTGATCAGACTATCAACCAGGTGGACGTAAACTCCAGTGTGTGTGTGTGTGTGTCCAGGTGATAATGGCCTTTTCCTCCAGTTTGTAGTCAGAAATGAGGTTAATGGAATTCTGGAATTCGCATCCATGTAGAAGCGCCGTCAATGAAACGTCTAATACTATTCATGGCTTCGAAATCTTTCTTGCATTCTGATCCGGCAATTTCAACATTTGTCCATATGATGTTTGGCAGGTGTGCCGTCATCACCCAGACTCTGACCTTCACATGTAGCAATATTCATGTTTATTGGCAGCGTCTGGGATCCTCTCGGACGTAAGTTCGAACCCTCGTCACGGCCCTTGGGGATTTGTTCATTAATATTCGTGTATATCTGGCCCATCTTTCTGCTTTGAATTCGTAATTGATAGCCAACCCTAGTAGTAGTTAATGGAAGCAGTGGTGGTAGTAGTAATAATAGTAGTTAAGCAATCGATTCGTCAATCTGGGTTCCATATGAATATCTGTATCCTTAAGAATGTCTGTGTGTCTCTCTGGCCAAGGTTGGAGACCAGCTGGTTGCTGTTAGCATCTTGCAGCTCTCTATGGTGACTTGTGATTGCACGGTGTGTCGTAGGGGGTATTGCATGGTGTGTGTCATGGGGGGGGGGGGTTGAAGTCGACCTCCATGCAAGTCTTTAAAATTTGATTGACTCATATTGCGATAGCCAACGACTCCTGTGACGTCTGAAATGTGGGTTTGATTGTCCATAGAGTGCTTCCTCTCCGAATTCTGGGACGTTAGCAACGTTTCAATCACCGTCGATAAAACGTTGAATCAACGTCGATGCGTTGATTCATGATGTAAAGACGAAAGATCAGAGAATGCACATCAAAGTTCTGTACAACATACACACACACACACACACACACACACACACACACACACACACACACACACACACACATACACACACACACACACAGACACACACACACACACACACACACACACACACACACACACACACACACACACACACACACACACACACACACACACACTCACACAGGATTAAGACAGAGGAGGACTGCTTGAAGCTTCAAGAAGACCTAGACAAACTAAAGGAATGGTCGAAAAAATGGTTGTTAGAGTTAACCCAAGCAAATGTAATGTAATGAAGATAGGTGTAGGGAGCAGGAGGCCAGTTACAAGGTATCATTTAGGAGATGAAATTCTACACGAGTCAGAGAGAGAGAAAGACCTGGGGGTTGATATCACGCCAGACCTATCTCCTGAAGCCCATATCAGGAGGATAACATCAGCAGCATATGCCAGGTTGGCTAACATAAGAACGGCATTTAGACACTTGTGCAGGGAATCATTCAGAACTTTGTATACCACATATGTCAGACCAATCCTGGAGTATGCAGACCCAGCATGGAGTCCATATCTAGTCAAGCATAAGACCAAACTGGAAAAAGTTCAAAGGTTTGCCACCAGACTAGTACCCGGGCTGAGAGGTATGAGCTACGAGGAAAGACTACGGGAATTAAACCTCACGTCGCTAGAAGACAGTAGAGTTAGGGGGGGGATATGATCACCACGTACAAGATCCCAGAGGAATCGACAGGGTTGATAAAAACAGGCTATCTAACACAAGGGGCACACGCACTAGGGGACACAGGTGGAAACTGAATGCCCAAATGAGCCACAGATATATTAGAAAGAATTTTTTTTAGTGTCAGAGTGGTTGACAAATGGAATGTATTAGGTGATGTGGTGGAGGCTGACTCCACACACAGTTTCAAGTGTAGATATGATAGAGCCCAATAGGCTCAGGAACCTGTACACCAGTTGATTGACAGTTGAGAGGCAGGACCAAAGAGCCAGAGCTCAACCCCCGCAAGCACAACCAGGTGAGTACAACTAGGTGAGTACACACACACACACACACACACACACACACACACACACACACACACACACACGGGCTTCCAAACCATGAACCTCTAAAAACATCGTCCGTGAAAACAACTTTATATATATATATATATACCTTTAAAATAAGTATCGTGTGTATATTTTTGGACCAGAGACCTGCTAATGACAATTTAATCAACATGTTATTTGGTTTTGAAATTCAGGGATAATATCGTGCTTGTATGAAGGAGTGACGGAATGTTTCCGTAAACACTGATTACATCTCTACATCTCGGTGCATTTTTTTTACACTGATCGTTTGATATAAAACATTATTATTATTATTATTATTATTATTATTATTATTATTATTATTATTATTATTATTATTATTATTATGAAGAGCAATAATCCTGCTCAGAGGAAATATGTACGTTACGTCAAATGTCTTAAAAGGTGTTTATGAATTAGAGAAATTTAGAGTCAGGATTGACCTGGGTAAATACTAGTTTGGAAACAAGGTTGTTGATTTATGAAATAAACTACAGAGTAAAATAATGGATCGCCGGATTGTTGCAAGAGTAGGTCAGACATGTATATGAAAGAATATGGGAGAATATATATATAGGAAAGGCCTAATAGGGGCCACTATAGGCCCCTCGTGAGGTTCTCTTGAGGTGATTTCGGGGCTTAGCGTCCCCGCGGCCCGGTCCTCGACCAGGCCTCCTTTTTGTTACACATCCCCAGGAAGCAGCCCGTAGCAGCTGTCTAACTCCCAGGTACCTATTTACTGCTAGGTGAACAGGTGCATCATGATGAAAGAAACTCTAACCATATGTTTCCGGCCTCCACCGGGGATCGAGCCTGGAATCACAAGACTACGAATCCGAAGCGCTGTCCACTCAGCTGCCATGCCCCTTAGTTTGTCAGTCCTGATGTAGTCTAATACATTTTTATGATCTTATGTTTAGAGATGAGTTTCGTTGGATATAAATAGGCGCTGCCTCGAATATGGGAAAATAGGAGCTGCCTCGTATATGGGCCAATAGGAGCTGCCTCGTATATGGGCCAATAGGAGCTGCCTATTTCAAAAAGTAGTATTAAACAAAAATAATTTTTTTTAGTTTTCCAAAGTTTGAATGTGTTGGTTTATTTTTCATTATGTGTGTAAGTTAAAATTTACATGATTATATGTCAGAATTACTCGGTCATCAGCATAAATTATGATAATTATTCGCTTGTTATCCAGGCCCCCAGCGAATGTCTTCCCCCAGAGATACCCAAGAGCACACACCAAGGTCCACCTCAGAGATACCCAGAACAGCAATATCCGCGCTAAAGATACTCGGGAAACAGCTAATATCCATCCCAGATATACCCAAGAGATACCCTAATGTGTCTCCTGGACATCTCTGGGGGGAAGGAATTGGCTGGATCTTGGGTATCTCTGGAAGTGAAAATAGGCTCTCTCCTGGGTATCTTTGAGGTGGAAGTCGGCTGTCTCCTGGGTATCTCTGGGAGTGGAAATAGGCTGTCTCTTCAACACAACCAAACGGTACCATCCTACACTACATACAAGGAAGGTTCTACCTATGTACCGTGCACCTTACATATTTCACTATCTCCTATGACCCCCGATAATGCCGACACACACTGCCTTTAACGCCCACTCTGGCGAGATAAGAGTAACACCACAGTGACTAGGGATGTGGAGCCCCCTGGCCTCAGGTGTGGACGCCGCCGGGGGGGGGGGGGAGAATCTAAGACAGTCACAGAAGAAGACACAGACAGAGAGTCACAAAACAAGCAACACAAAGACGCTCACAGAGCAAGAGATACAGACAGACAACCACAGAAGGCAGACAGTCACAGAGCAAAGAACACAGCCAAAGAAACACACACACATACAGTCACAAACACACACATACACACACACACACACACACACACACACACACACACACACACACACACACACACACACACACACACACACACACACACACACACATACATATATACAGACAAACACAGACCAAGACACACACACACACATAACAAGAGTCAGAGAGTGTGACCCCCCCCCCCCCACCTCCACCACCAAAAAAAATCTGACGATAAATTAAGATAATTAACTTGGAAGAGCGACCTTCCAAATAGCGAGAGCTTAGCGACATCAAATTCCTCATTAACCAAGAGCGAGAGGAATTACCTAGGAAGACCCAAACAAGGGCGCGGACCCCCAGTACTGAAGGCAGTTAAAAACAAAAATGACTTTCGTCATCAAATTAAATAAATATTTTGTGATATTTTCGCCCACGAGTTAAAATGGAGACATGAAATAAATACAATTATATTCTCAAGAAATATTTTTTATATAAATATAAAAAAAAAATATTTTTGTTTTCGTTTGAGAGAAATAGACATTCCTCGGCTCAGGCGAGGAATGAAAGAAGGCTTGCGGTCACTGAAGGAAGTGTCCCTACATGTATATGAGAGTGTACATGGGTGGACAGTAGGTACATGGGTGGGCAGTGTACGTGGGTGTCTCCACAGATAGACACGAATGACCTAGCCTCCCACAGCTCAGAGACGCTACTAATGAAGTCGCACACAGTCAACTTTACTGCTGGTGGTCCAGTGAAGGTATTGGTGAACGTCCCTGTGGCTCGCGGCGAGCTTCCTGAGCACCCCCTTAGGGACTGTGCAGCTACCTGAGCACCCCCTTAGGGACTGTGCAGCTTCCTGAGCACCCCCTTAGGGACTGTGCAGCTTCCTGAGCACCCCCTTAGGGACTGTGCAGCTTCCTGAGCACCCCCTTAGGGACTGTGCAACTTCCTGAGCACCCTCTTAGAGACTGTGCAGCTACCTGAGCACCCCCTTAGGGACTGTCCAGCTTCCTGAGCACCCCCTTAGGGACTGTGCAGCTTCCTGAGCACCCTCTTAGAGACTGTGCAGCTTCCTGGGTCTTTAGCCAAGCTGTTGCGCTCTCCGCCGGCGTTAAAACACGCCGGAGATAAACTCTAATCTGTGTTTGAAGGAGGCTGTAGTGGGCGGGATGCCACCAGTTTTTTTTCTAGTGTGGGAGATGATGATGATGCTGATGCTGCTCTCGGGGGGGGGGGGGATAAATGAAAACAAAAGTCTCACGGCTCGGTGAAAACTGCTTTCTCATTGGTTGTTATTGTGGCGTTATGGTAAGTCTCACAAGCTCACAAACTCTCACAAGTCAAGCCTGGCCTCGGGCCGGGCTTGAGGAGTAGAAGAACTCCCAGAATCCCATCAACCAGGTGCCGGGAATCAACCAGGTAAGTCATTTTTTTTGGTAGATTGGTTGGTTGATTGTTTGGGGGTTCTGTTGATGGTCATTGGTCGCTGGGGTTGTGTTGATTGGCTTTTGGTCTCTGTTGATTGTTGATTATCATGGCCACTCCGAGCTGTCAACTACTGTGGTCAGGAGACAGCTACACTGCCACACCAGGTGTCCAGAATCAACTACTAAATTGTTATAACGTTTCTGGACAGTTAAGTATCGTTAACAATGACCCGGCACATCGTCTGTGTATTTTTCTGTGTAACGAGTGGGAGCTTGTCTCTGTCACGCCTGGGGAAGACGAACTGTACCGTGGGACGAATTGCAGGAGGGAGACGAACTAGTGGGTCGTACTAATTGTAGCATAAGATGAATGATTAGATTAGAACGAAAGATAGTTGAGGATGCATTGCAACCCTTGGGCGATAGGACAGAGTGGAGGACGATTGACAGATAATGAATTGGAGAGAGAGAGAGAGAGAGAGAGAGAGAGAGAGAGAGCAAATAGAAGAAGACAGACGATTTGTAGAAAAAGGACAAATGGTAGCGGAAAGGCGAATGGTAAGGATTGACGGAAGTTAGGATAAGAGGATGACTCCGGACTCAACACGGCCACGCCCTTGTAAATCCCCCCAACAGCGTATGACACCTTTAAACCCGAACTGAGCGACTCCCTGACGACGGAGCTGCCCTGTTGTAATGACTGGCGCCGAACTCAGGAACGGAACAAAAACAAATTAAATGACCTCGACTGTCTAGCTCTTGTAGTCAGATCCGGTCTTTATGGTGGGTTGAGAGGGGGTGGAACAGGTTGTCCCACCCCTCTCAACCCGCACGCATCAACCCGCAGTGATGTATGCGGGTTTATTGATCAGTCATCAATGGTCTGGTTGCTGCGGGTAAACCGAAATCCGTTATCTAAAAGCCAGGGAGTTATTGCAAATATTTACCGAGAGTAATAGTGTTGATATTAGCAGGTGAGTGTATATATATATACACGAAAGGGATGAGTCTTTGTCTGAGAAAACTCCTCGAATTCTTTGTCAAAATGAGGACAATCAATTGAGGAAAGAGAAGGCCGGGGCGGCTCCATCTTCCAGGACTGTGCCACACACTCAGACGCCCCGGCCCCATCTTCCGGGACTGTGCCACACACTCAGACGCCTGGAGAGAACACTTCCCAACCAGGAGACGTTGAGCCACAGCAAGGAAGGGATGGAGAAGTGTAGAACAGTGACAAGTTTGGGAAACAATACAGAGACACACACAGTAGCGTCGAGGATAAGCTGTTGTACTAGTTATACAGGACCGAGAAGCTGCTGTACTAGTTATACAGGACCGAGAAGCTGCTGTACTAGTTATACAGGACCGAGAAGCTGCTGTACTAGTTATACAGGACCGAGAAGCTGCTGTACTAGTTATACAGGACCGAGAAGCTGCTGTACTAGTTATACAGGACCGAGAAGCTGCTGTACTAGTTATACAGGACCGAGAAGCTGCTGTACTAGTTATACAGGACCGAGAAGCTGCTGTACTAGTTATGCAGGACCGAGAAGCTGCTGTACTAGTTATACAGGACCGAGAAGCTGCTGTACTAGTTATACAGGACCGAGAAGCTGCTGTACTAGTTATACAGGACCGAGAAGCTGCTGTACTAGTTATACAGGACCGAGAAGCTGCTGTACTAGTTATACAGGACCGAGAAGCTGCTGTACTAGTTATACAGGACCGAGAAGCTGCTGTACTAGTTATACAGGACCGAGAAGCTGCTGTACTAGTTATACAGGACCGAGAAGCTGCTGTACTAGTTATACAGGACCGAGAAGCTGCTGTACTAGTTATACAGGACCGAGAAGCTGCTGTACTAGTTATACAGGACCGAGAAGCTGCTGTACTAGTTATACAGGACCGAGAAGCTGCTGTACTAGTTATACAGGACCGAGAAGCTGCTGTACTAGTTATACAGGACCGAGAAGCTGCTGTACTAGTTATACAGGACCGAGAAGCTGCTGTACTAGTTATACAGGACCGAGAAGCTGCTGTACTAGTTATACAGGACCGAGAAGCTGCTGTACTAGTTATACAGGACCGAGAAGCTGCTGTACTAGTTATACAGGACCGAGAAGCTGCTGTACTAGTTATACAGGACCGAGAAGCTGCTGTACTAGTTATACAGAACCGAGAAGCTGTTGTACTAGTTATACAGGACTATGGAGGTAATACTCAACTCTCAAGCTCCTAGGAGCAGAAGCCATATCGCAGTAGCGATTGAAAAGAGAGAGAGAGAGAGTGATGGTAATTTATGAAGGGAGACTAATGACCATCTTAGAGGTGAGGTGAGGTAAACTCATCCGAAGATTAGCTTTGTGCTCTCTATTGCATCAATAATTTAGGTAGAAGGCGAGTTGTCCCGGATGTGAGGACAAGAAGGGAAAGAGGAAACGAGAAAACAGTGCATTAAAGCGCGCGAACTTAACCTCACCTCTCGACCCCAAAACAGAGAAATGTTTGTGAGCCGCTATGATTTATACAACACATCGTTGGAGATTTATAGAACACATCGTTGGAGATTTATAGAACACATCGTTGGAGATTTATTGAACACATCGTTTGAGATTTATAGAACACATCGTTTGAGATTTATACAACACATCGTTGGAGATTTATAGAACACATCGTTGGAGATTTATAGAAAACATCGTTGGAGATTTATAGAACACATCGTTGGAGATTTATAGAACACATCGTTGGAGATTTATAGAACACATCGTTGGAGATTTATACAACACATCGTTGGAGATTTATAGAACACATCGTTGGAGATTTATACAACACATCGTTGGAGATTTATAGAACACATCGTTGGAGATTTATAGAACACATCGTTGGAGATTTATTGAACACATCGTTGGAGATTTATAGAACACATCGTTGGAGATTTATACAACACATCGTTGGAGATTTATACAACACATCGTTGGAGATTTATAGAACACATCGTTGGAGATTTATAGAACACATCGTTGGAGATTTATTGAACACATCGTTGGAGATTTATTGAACACATCGTTGGAGATTTCGATGTCGAAATGTGATTCGAGAGGCCAGGCTACAAGGGTAGAGGTGACGCAGTCTCACGACGTGAGAACAGTGTTCTTAACGTTTGTGTGAGTGACACTTGCACAGCTGAAGCGGCAGGGGAAAAGCTAAAGCTGTATTTGAACTTGAAGAGATCTGACAATATTTCTTGGGCGCACTCTTCGTCGATATGAGCGCCTTCCTGGAGCACTTCACCAAGAGTGCTGGCACTCGAAGTGTGCTTTAATGTGGTTAATACAAATTATGTTGTTGGGATTCACGTTAGACAGAAGGGAACAGTCATGCAAAGTGCGACACTTGGTGACACTGCCGGAGAAGGACTTCACCTGAAGTGTGAGGGAGAGTGCTTATTGGTCACCAACACACAAATATACAGTATTAGAACTTCAGTGAAGATGAACATTGATTACAAAATAATAATAATAATAAACATAATAGAGAAAGAGACAGGAAAGAGCCTTGTGGAACACCTCAGTTGATGGAGATCCTGGAAATAAATAAAGAAAAGACTGACAAATCAGAGGACAGAGACTTGCAAAGTGGATATTTGCACCATAGCGGGAATAAGACTTCGGAAGCATCTATGCCAAAACCAATCAGGCAGTGAGATGCACCATAGGTTTGTGAGGTGTATGAAAACAACACCAGACAAACGGACCTTATACACATCATCAAAGGGAATATAGCAATTCTCTAGAAACTATTCAGCAATGTATTTAGGAAACTGCTCTTTAAGCATGGTTTAAATAAATCTCTGTTGAGATTTAACCATTAAACCATTGACTCAAATATCATGATTAGTCTTCTTGAATTGCATTAGCATAAACGTATCAGTGGAGCTTTTATACAATGGGCTACAGCAATTGGCACCGAACCCTTTAAGAACGTCCAAGTCTGCCGTTGTATCAAGGTTTTCCCTTCTATGTTTTCAGCTAGTATAAGTGAGTGCAATATAGGGATAGCAGGAAAAGAACAGTCACACCTCCATTGGAGAGGGTGAACAAAAGCATGTTTCAAGGACAGACTTAAGTTGCTGAATATGTGAGGTGGTCAATGTCACAGTATGCTCACACACACACACGCACACACACACACACACACACACACACACACACACACACACACACACACACACACACACACACACACACACACGCACACACACACACACACACACACGCACACACACGCACACACACACACACACACACACACACACACACACACACACACACACACACACACACACACACACACACACACACGCACACACACACACACACACACACACGCACACACACACACACACACACACACGCACACACACACACACACACACACACACACACACACACACACACACACACAAACACACACACACACACACACACACACACACACACACAAACACACACACACACACACACACACACACACACACACACACACACACACACACACACACACACACACACACACACACACACCTCTCTTGTGCCAATATACACAAAGGGACTGAGACAGTTGGCACCCAACTACACTCTAGTATCATATTGCACGCATACCATGCAAGGTGATGGAAAATATTGCAAGATCGAGGATATTGCAACATCTGTAGAGAGAATCCTTTGAAAGAAAACGCCAGTTAGGCCTCTGGAACGATAAATCTCCCCTCGCGTACCTGATAGAATTCCATGAGAGGAAACTCTCGCAGCCTCGCTCTCACACTCTCACTCTCACTCTCTCACACTCACTCTCACACTCTCACTCTCATTCTTCACTCACACTCTCACTCTCATTCTTCACCCTCACTCTCACACTCTCACTCTCATTCTTCACCCTCACACACACACACTAATACACTCATTCACTCTCATACACCAAAAAGATGTCATCAGCGGAGTATACTAGGCTGGCCAATTCGAGATCTGCCTTCAGAAACTTGTGCAAGGAATCATTCAGTACCTTGTATACCACTTAGGTCAGACCAGTCCTAGAGTATGCAGCTCCAGTCAGGAGTCCATACCTAGTTAACACAAGACAATATTAGAAAGGTTTCAGAGGTATGCCACCAAGCTACTCCCAGAACTGAGAGGTATAAGTTACGAGGAAAGGCTACGAGAACTAAACCTAACGTACCTGGAAGACAGAAGTTAGGGAGACATGATCACCACCTGCAAAATACTGAAAGGAATTAACTGGGTGGACAAAGACAAACTCCTTAGCACGGGTGGAACACGAGCAAGGTGACACAGGTGGAAACTGAGTACCCAAATGAGCCACAGAGACATTAGAATGAATGTTTTCAGTGTCAGAGTAGTTAACAAATAGAATGTATTAGGCAGTGATGTGGTGGAGGCTGACTCCATACACAGTTTCAAATGTAGATTCTTGAGCCCAGTTGGCTCAGGAATCTGTACACCAGTTGATTGACAGTTGAGAGGCGGGGATCAAAGAGCCGAAGCTCAACCCCCGCAAGCACAACTAGGTGAGTACACACACACACCAACACACTCACCCTCTCCTACTCGTCCATTAATCAACGCCAGAGAAAGAGTAAGAGAGAGGGAGAGAGAGTGGGGAATGACAATGATAAAATATGTGTAATAAAGGCGGCTGTAATCGTGGCTACTGTAATAATAGTCTACTGTATTCATGGTTAATGTAATATTAACCTACTGTGATCATGACTACTCTATTAGCCTATTGTAATCACGCTAAGATAGTAATAGGCTACTGTAATTATTGCTACGCTCATTAAACTAAAGCCTCCTCATGAAGGTGTGAGTGTGAGGTGAGAGGCTAGAAGATGAAGGGGAGAGAGAGAGAGAGAGAGAGAGAGAGAGAGAGAGAGAGAGAGAGAGAGAGAGATGAAAAAACTGATAAATGAGGCTGATAAAGACAGAACAATATACAGAAAGAAAATGTTAGTATGACAAGGCAGCAAGATGATCCAGCCACAACACAAGACGGTCAGCCACCAACAACAACACAAGACGGTCAGCCACCACCAACAACACAAGACGGTCAGCCACCAACAACACAAGACAGTCAAACATTCCTCCTCATACTTGCATTTTGGATCATATTTCCATAACATTAAAATATTCTAGAAATACTCAGATGACTATTTTGAAAATTGTAGGCAGCCTCAGGCTTCAAATTTCATCCCATACACATTGTGAATGAGGCGGAGCAGTACATAAAGTACACGTATAAAACAGCCTTAGAATTAAGTATGCACATATATAACATATATCATAATAGAGTATACACATATAAAACAACCTCATAATAAAATATATACCTATATAACAGCCTCAGAATAAATTATATACCTATAAAACAGCCTCAGAATAAATTATACACCTATAAAACAGTCTCAGAATAAATTATACACCTATAAAACAGCCTCAGAATAAATTATACACCTATAAAACAGCCTTAGAATAAATTATATACCTATAAAACAGCCTCAGAATAAATTATATACCTATAAAACAGCCTCAGAATAAATTATATACCTATAAAACAGCCTCAGAACAAAAGTAAACACCTATAAAACAGCCTCACACAGAACCACTTCGTGGGACGGCGCTTTAAAAGTACCTGAAGCGGCGAAATAAAACTTGTAAAATATGAAGCTTGTGAGAATGTATTTATAGATGTTTGTCCTAGTGCTGTGGGGCTCTTGGGGCAGGACTGTTTCATTAAACGAAAAAGCTCTGTAATTGTACGGCATTAATCCCGACCACTTCGTTAAAGAGGTCCAGTGTGAGCTCCCTCAGTGGACGAGAGTTCGCAGTTCAACAAGCCACAGTGTAATTCACACAAGGGGCGGTGAGGTGTGGGGGACTGGTTAGTAGGAGTGGGGGTTGTGGTTGGGGTAGGGGATGGTGATGGTGGTGGTTGGGATGGGGATATTTGTTGTGGTGGGCATTAGGGGGGGGGGGTTGTTGGATGAGTGGAAGGGTGGTGGAATTTTTTTCTATCAGTACATTCCATTTATCGTTCGTCCGTATCGGGTGCGAGAGTGTCTCCTTATATTTCGTCGACTCATTTGGGTGTCCAGCTTCTACTTATGTCCTTTCGCCTTACTTTCTCTCGGTTTAAAGAGGGTGTCCCTGTACACCTTGCCAGTTCCCCTCAGTATCTTGTATGATGCGATCATGTCTCCCCCCCCCCCTTCTGTTTCTTCCCAACTCTAGGGGTTGTAAAAGTCTAGTTTCTTTAACCTATTTTTATACTTAAACCGACTTCGGTACAAATCTTGTTGCAAGCCTTTGTACTTTTTTAAGTTTTGGTTTTATGCTTCACAAAGTGCGGATTCCAGGCCGGTGCTGCATACTCCATTGTTGGTGCGATAAAGTCCGCGTAGATTGCCTTAAAAGAGCCATTGTTTATATTTCTAAAAAATGCTATATTTGATTCCAGCGTCTCAGATGCTGCTGATCTTACCGTGTTTATGTGTGCCTCTTGAGATAAGGTTGGAGTTAAATCCACTCCCAAATCTTTTTCCTATCCCCGTCTCCTATAGTTTTTTTTTCCATTTTGATGAAAATACTTCCTGGACTCTTTTCTTTACCTTTCTTTCCCATCTTCATTACCTTACACTTGTTGCGACTGAACTCCAGTAACCATTTGTTTGCTCACTCCTAGAGTTTGTCAAGGTTCTGCAGTCGTCATTACGTTCCTCATTAACTTTTCGTCGTTTGTAAATATTGGCATGAACGAGCTCACTCCCTCGAGTGTGAGGGAGTGAAAAAATACATTCACATATACTAGAAACAGTAGGGACCCCCGGACCGGTTCTTGAGAACTCCACCTGTTACGTTTCTCCAACTCGAAACCTAGGGGCAAGATTCCCGAAGCAGTTACGCAAGTACTTACGAACGTGAACATCTTTCCTCAATCTTTGGCGGCTTTGTTTACAATTAGTAAACAGTTAATGAGCTCGGAAGCACCAGGAGGCTGTTTATAACAATAACAACAGTTGATTGGGAAGTTTTCATGCTTTTAAACTGTTTAATAAATGTAACCAAAGCCGTCAAAGATTGAGGAAAGATGTACACGTTCATACGTACTTGAGTAACTGCTTCGTGAATCTGGTCCGAGATTCTCTAAATGTCGTTCTCTGTTTTCTGTGGTTCAGGGTAGACCCTAGACCGGTCACTGTTTTCCCAGTTATCGCTGCTTTTGTCTTCATCCTGCACTTCGGTCTTTCATGCGGTACAGCATCAAATAAATTTTTGATAATCTAAGAGAATAAAGTCTACTTATCCTTCTTTGTCCCGTTTTATTTTAGTGGCCTTATCCTAGAATTTTGTCAAGTTTGTCAGGCATTACACACTTCTAAATCCATGCTGAATTCTTTTTATTTTTTTTTTTTACAGAGTCTATCCTCTCTACAGGTGTTCAGTATTATTCTCAACCTGACAACGTTTTCTAGCACTTTACAGGAAATACTTGTCAGTTACACTTTAGTCTGTAAGTTAGTGCCTCTTGCCTCTCACCGCTTTATTTTATATTTTTTTGAAAGTTGGGACTGTGTTTGTCTTTTTTGCAATTATTCTGTCTCAAGTGTTTTATTTAAAACTTTTAGGTAGTTTGTACCAAGTGACCTCTGCCGTCAAGAGCCATGGGGGATATTAGGTCAGGTCCTATTGATTTTTGTTACATCTACGTTCTCGAGGTGTTTTTTACACCTTCTCCAGTGTCATCCAGTGCTACTTATTCTGGCCTTCCATCTTGCAACCATGCTCTC